>NC_133648.1:201464090-201587468 GCF_009905375.1 Apium graveolens
GATATTTATCAGGAGATATTATCAGGACTTAAGGAGACTTTCCGATAAGGCAGGCGGCTGATTGAAAGGAAAGAAGATCGAGACTAAGACAGAAAGAAATATGCATGAAGAAAGAATTCTATGAAGAATAGAATACTTGGAATAAAAGATAACTAGTTGATATATTTTAGGAAGCAGAATTATATTCCATATCAATTAGAACATTATCTTGTAACTGTGCAGTATATAAACACAAGCATAGGGTTTACACTATAAGTGTTATCTTAATCGAAGTTATTATTCATTGTAATCCTAGCAGCTCTCGTGATAATTTGTTCATCACTGAGAGAGGACAGTTCAATATTGTAACAAAGTTTATTGTGTTGATTAAAATCTGTTTTATGTTACTTGAGTTCTTATATTCGATTTGATTGTAGTAAACACTGTATTCAACCTCCTTCTACAGTGTGTGTGACCTAACAAACCCGCATTTCGTGATTTAACGAACAAACTTTCGAGTAAAACTAACTCAAAAAATTACCGAAATACTTCTAAAATTCCCGAAATATAAAAAACAAATAAAATAAAACTTTCATAATTTTTAAAATATTTTTGAATTGTGCATCATACCCGCATTTTATAATTTAACGAACAAACGTGCAGGTGAATATAATCCGAAAAATTTCCGAAACAATTTTGAATTCTCGAAATATTCCAAACTTAAGAAAATATGAGTTTCATAATTTTTGGAATATTCTAAATTTAATACTGAATTTACACTAAAATACAATCAGAAAATTATTTAGGGATAAATAATTGATGAAATATTGTTTTCTAAATTTTATAAATTCCCATAAATATTTATTGAAATTACAAACCCATAAAAATAATTTTAGAGATAATTCCAATATTTATGAAAATAAATCTTTAATAAAATCACTTTTAAAAGTAAAAACAAAACACTACAACTCATAAATTAATAATACAAATAATCCTCAATCACAATTCAGTCACATAACACATAGATGACATAATATTCACTTAATCCCTAATATTACTAAACGAACCCAATTTACCGATATCAATAAAATGATCGGCTTTCAAATAAGCTTTTGAAAATAATACATTTAAGTAAATATTTTCAGAAATTAATAAGGATCGATACAACACTTAACAATTAGCACATTAAGCTAATTAATAACACGAACTCACGAAACAGGAATAAAATATCCACTATTTTATTCCTTATAATCATAAAAGCACGTAAATATTTTCAAATAATAATAATAATAATTTTGAAAAATACGGGATATCACATGATAACTGAACACGAGAAAAACACTAGAACATGACAGGTTAATAATATTACGACTACACAAGAAATCAGAAGAAATGAAGACAAGGAAAATAAAAAGAATCAAAATATTAGAAGAAGGCTTGAAGTCTATTTACAAGTCACTGAAAGAAGTTCATTAATATGATTGTTAGATATATTTGATAATGTCATGTGTAATATGATTTATGTTTAGTTTTCAGATCTTACCTAACAGGACAAATTAGTACTTAACTGGAAATCAGCACTTATACTGAAGACTGAACTTAAGTTATCAGAACTTAAGTTATCAGAAGATATTTATCAGGAGATAATATCAGGACTTAAGATGACTTTCAGATAAGGCAGACGGCTGATTGAAAGGAAAGAAGATCGAGACTAAGACAAAAAGAAATATGCATCAAGAAAGAATTCTATGAAGAATAGAATACTTGGAAGAAAAGATAACTAGTTGATATATTTTAGGAAGCAGAATTATATTCCATATCAATTAGAACATTATCTTGTAACTGTGTAATATATAAACACATGCATAGGGTTTACACTATAAGTGTTATCATTATCGAAGTTATTATTCTTTGTAACCCTAACAGCTCTCGTGATAATTTGTTCATCACTGAGAGAGGACGGTTCCATATTATAACAGAGTTTATCGTGTTGAATAAAATCTGTGTTCAGTTACTTGTGTTCTTAATTTTGATTTGATTGTGCTAAACACTGTATTCAACCCCCTTTTATAGTGTGTGTGACCTAACAAGTGGTATCAGAGCTATCTGTTAATACACAAACAGTTTAAGATCCAAAAACAATCATGTCTAAAGAAGAAACTCCAACCAAGCCCACCAAAACTGAAGAACCTCCAAAAACCATAACCCATAGTCGATATGAGACTATAAGAGTTCCCATGTTGAAACCTTCTGAGTATTCCATATGGAAAGTGAAGATGGCTATATTTCTGGAAGCTACAGATCCAGAATATCTCGACAGGATTAATGAAGGACCATATATGCCAACCAAACTCTCTATGGAAGTTGCAGGTCAACCAGCAAAGTCTGTACCAAAGGAGAAAAGTGATTACACTGCTGAAGATATCTCATCGATTGTGAAGGATGCAAAGGTAAGACACTTTCTGCATAGTGCCATTGATAATGTCATGTCAAACAGGGTAATTCAATGTAAGACTGTAAAAGAGATATGGGATGCTTTGGAAACAAGGTGTTAGGGAACTGATTCAATCAAGAAGAATAGGAAGACTATACTCACTCAAGAGTATGAGCACTTTGACTCAAAACCTGATGAGTCATTAACTGATTTATATGACAGATTTGTCAAACTCTTGAATGATTTGTCACTAGTTGACAAAGAGTATGATATTGAAGATTCAAATCTTAAATTCCTGTTAGCTCTTCCTGAAAGATGGGATTTGAAGGCCACAATAATAAGAGACAACTATAATCTTGATGAAACAACTCTTGATGAAATTTATGGGATGCTCAAGACTCATGAACTTGAGATGGAACAAAGAAGCAAGAGGAATGGAAGAAAGTCAAGGACAGTTGCTTTTGTGGCTGAGGAGGAAAGTCCCAAAGTTGCTGCCTCAAAGAAAGGCAAGGGCAAGGCTCTCATCACAAAGTCTAATACTGAGTCATCAAGTTCTGATAGTGATGATGACTTAGAAACTGAAAGTATACCTGAGATGGACCCTGATGAGGAGATAATGAAGCCGTGTGCTCTTATAGTGAAAGGAATCACAAAGATTGCATACAGGAAATTCAGGAGAGGAAAGAAGTTTTCCAGGAAAGGTGCAAGTTCTGATAAGAAAGGTTTCAGAAAATCTGAAGGCAAAGGAGAAAAGTCTGACAGAGGAGATTACTCAAATGTTAAATGCTACAACTGTGGTGAGAAAGGCCACATATCTCCTGATTGCAGATAGGGAAGAGTGACAAAGGCAAGGCTCTTGTCACAAAGAATAAAAACTGGTCAGATGCTTCAGATTCTGAGGATGAGGAAAACTATGCCTTAATGGCAAATGCTGATAACAGTTATGATACTGCTGACTTGAAGGTACCTCAAACTACTTATGCCTTTCATACTGATGATATTAATGAGTTGAGAAGATATCTTAAAACCATGTTCATTAGTTATAAAGATCAAACTTTAACATGTGAAAGATTAACGTCTGAAAATCTTGCTTATAAAAAGAGGAATGATTATTTAGAAAAAGAGTTAGTCATGTTCCATCAAACTTAGAAAGATAGAGATGATGCCTTTTATGTTATGGATGAAGTGCTAAAAATGAATGAATCTCTAAAAACTGAGTTAGAAAAGGAAAGAGAGATTATCAGGACTTGGACTAACTCTGGTAAAGCAACTCAGGATATTCTGTCACACCCCCAACTTAACAAACAAAATAAATATAACTATTACAATATTTAAAAGAAAGTAAACATAACCGAATCCAAGATCTTACAGTTTAAGGTTTGGAACAGCCCAACACTACCATCTATTACAACCGATTTTAATATCGAGTCCTCACACAAAACTATCTCTTATTCTACCTGAGCTCAGACATACGCATCGGCGTCACAGGTCTTACATGTTGTCTGCTTGAATCTAACCATAGTTGCTAGCTGTAATATCAGGGTAAAGCAAGGAGTGAGCCAAATACTCAACAAGTGCTAAACTATATGATACAAAACATGAATTGAGGTATATATAAAAGAATGACATTGTGAAGATATAACCAATAATAACAACAGATAAAACTTTGAGTGACGGCATCATTTGCTTGAATCAAAACATTTTCAAAATCATATCTTAATCAAAATCATTTTATGACGCTACGGATTACAGCCGATGATCAGCCGCGAAGTAATCCAGAACCTCGCTGGGTTCTAAAACATTAATGGGATCCCTAGGAAACTTTTAAGCCTACAATATAAGTGTGGAAAGGACTCGCGTCTCAGTCCAGATCCACTATTCAAAGAAAACATTTATCCCCCTTTGGGACTGAAAATCCACATTTTAATCATTTCAAAAACTGATGCCGATTTATAATAAAATCTCTTAAGTAGTAAACATTTTTATCAAGGGATTATAGATCAACTTGAAACACTGGAAATATGACACTAAATCTCAGGGCCATGATCCACTAGACTTTACTATATTAGGGTAATTGAGAGGTTTCCATAAACAAGAACTTTGACAAGGAAATTTAGCAAGGCTATTGGATAATATGAAAGAGTAATGCCAAACTAGGCTTAAAGCAATGGTTTTCAACAAGGTACACTTACTAGAACATCAAGAAGGTAAGCTTCATGAATACTAGGGGTGTTAAGGTATAAAGAAAATGATCTTTAGCTCAATGTATATCAGGATTGTCGAACTTTAGGGTAAGAAAAAAGGGTTATCAATCAACTATGAACAACTTTAAAGAATATCTGGCTTTTAGGTATCAAGGTAAAGTTTCTATTGGGGTTCAAGCATCAGGGTGAGATGTCAATATTTTAGGGATCAATAGCATGATAACCAAGAGGTTCAATCAAGTATTATATCAAATCTTTATTTTATCATGGCATTCAAATTACTATGATATACTAGCGTAATACAACTGTTGCAATATCAATATGTACTTGTGGGTTCATGGAATTTCTATAATAATATAAAGATAGATTTAAATATCGCTTGGTTCAAGTATATCAAGATGACTCAGGATAATCGCATCAATATATATGAATTAATTATTACACATTTGCAGTGAATACGAAAGACAGGTTGAATCACTTGCCTTGAAAAAGGCTGGTTTGGTCTGGATGGTAGGAGCAACTGGAAGCTTCACTCTACCTTTATGGCAAGTTTACCCTCGTCTCGAGATCCTACATAAATAATAATAATCCTCATTATAATATATTCTCACCAACTTAACCTATTTACAACCCGAAATTAAACACCAATGGCACTTAGGCCTATATGCACTCAATTTATACTTACCTTATAAATACCATAGTCCACATAGCCACATATACTCACATATCATATTTTAATATCAAATAATATCACACATATCATAATGCAATATTAGGCTTGGATGATCTCGACCCACAACTTAAGTCACTTGGTCGCTAACCTAGACAAAGTCTCCAAATTTTGGCTTCCTTACTCAATGTGCCTTTACTAAACTGTCCAAAACCTATTGACCCTCCCTTGGGCCTTTAATTCTAATGGCTTTATACTATCTTGCAACCATAGCGGTCAACCTAGGTCTTACTCATAAGTGCTCTAAAACTATATGTTAAGTGAAAGTGCTCACTGGAGTAAATTTCAGAATGACATCTATGGTTTCTTGAGTGTATTAGACACTCTTAAACTACAAGTTTACCTCCAAACCTTCTACACTAGACTCTTCTGATCATAAGGAATCTCCCAAACTTGATGTGGCTCAAGGGCCTAGCTTGGGCCTCCTTGGGCCTAAGCTTAAAGTCCATGGTTCCCCTGTTTTTCTGGGCAGAAAACTCCCTGACTTGAATTAACTTGTGACACATGGTTCTAACTCAAATCCTATGAACTATGGTTGGAAAAACTCCTCTAACACTCCCTCTAACTAAGGCCCAACAGGGCCTAATGCGGGCCTACCCATGACATGGTCAAAACTTCCTATTTCTAAGTTGCAACAAAACTATTTCTAAGTTGCAAACCTTCAACAAACACCTAAAACCTTTTATATACTCCTAATGCTAGCTTTTGGTGGCTTGGGCCTCAAAGTGCACAACAATGACATGGTCAAAACTCACTCTAAACCTCAGGGTACCAAACTGATTTTCTGCAGAAACTAATACTCTCCTTTCACCAAGGTTCTTACTTAACAAACTGATCCAACAACAACCACAAAACCCAACCCAAACCTTAACTAAGGTGTTCTACTGAACTAACTCCCTTACACTCAAAATAATCTTGGTGGAGATCATCCTTACCTAAAGTGCAATATAGCAAAACAAAGGAAATCACATTACATAACTTACAAGCCATTAAGTTTTTGAAAACGACAAGTTATATATTTTTTATAAATATATACGAATTAATACCACATATCAAGGAGCACTAATCAAGATTAATATCTTATCCCTACTGAAATTTAAGGCTTACTAACAAAATCAATCCAAATGATCAAAAATTTCCAAAATTCCAAGAGAAATCTACATGCATGCATGACTTCGAGTCTTATAAACCAAAACAACATGCTTTCCAAATAAATTTTACCATGGAATCAACATGCAAGCCTAGCATAAGCTATAACTAGATGATCATTTAGCATGCAAAGGGTTTTATCAAGTTTTTGATACAAAATTTATGCTATCACCACCAAAAACACATAAAATTGAAACAAGACAACAAAACATCCTCAAGAACCATTCATTCGGCTCCCTCAAGGTCATGGACGAATGAAGCGGAAGGGAAATGACCATTTAAAATCAAGAGCCTCATTTTCATGACTTGGCATTTCACCATTCCTTGTAGTTCTCTCAAATACAACCTTAAATCCATAAGAATCAAGATTGTACTTTGAGTTTCAACTAAAGCTTTGACATGCAAACTCAAAACTTAAACTTTTCACTCAAAACTCTTTGAATTATGTATGATCAAGATATAGGAAGTAACATTTACTTGAATGGAAGGTGGGAGCTTGAATGAAGAATGAAGAAAAGGGAGGGGGTAGGGCTTCGGCCAAAAAGCCGAGAGGAGAGGGGGAGAGCCGAGAGGAGAGGGGGAGGAAGAAGGAGTGTGGAAATGGTGGAGTGAAAGTGGGGTGATAATCATATTGGTTTGGTTTTTATTTGACCACAAGTGAGTGGATATGAGAATTTACAAGAGTAACCTTCCAACATAGTTAGGTAGATTTGCATGCAAGGACAAAGTGGTAATTTGGCTAGTAGAATGAAAGTGAGTGGGCTTGGAAATGCCTTCCTTGCCCCTTAGTTGAATGGAAGAGTATTTGCATGCAAGGGTAACCATGTAATTTGATAATTATTAAGAAACCAATTTTCAAAGATTTATTTTTATATAATAAAATAAAAGTTCAAAAATTATAAAATTTATACCATAAAATAACTTAGATTTTTAGAGATTTTATAAAATCATTTTCAAAATTTGTGAACAAAATATCTTTTAAAAGAAAATTTTTCCAAGGCTTAGAATATTCCTTATAAATCAAAAATAAAGGAAATAATTAAACTTTTGCTTTGAAAAATCATATACTACACATAACAATTTTATAATGCAGAAATTTTCACTCACACAAACGTACAATCAGTGAACATATTTTTATTCGGCTTAAATATTATACCAAATCCACAAATAATATTACACAAAAATGTCGGTCGTAACATATTCTTAGTAGTGGAAACTGGAAAGAGGGCTTAGGTTATGGAGATGATAAGAATAGTAAGGGAACTGTAGAAACTGAGCCTATAGTTGTTAAACAAAAACCAAAGGTAAATCCTGTTAAGTTTGTAACTGCAAAGTTTGATATTGAGAAATCAAAAGTTAAGGAGAAAGTAACTTCTGACAAACCTAAACAGGATAAGCCAACTGAAGTTAACATAGGCTTAATGACTAAGAAGCAGCTTAAGCATAAGCTGAAAGATGTTAAGAATGTAAACAAGGTAAATCCACCTAGGAAAAATAGGAATGGAAAGGAAGGTGTGAACAAAAGTAACAAATATAAGCCTGTTCCTAATACTCCTAGAAAAAATGTCATAACTGTGGAAATTCTAACCATCTGGCTTCTTTTTGTCGGAAGAATAAGAATATAAACTTCTTACCTTCAAAGTCAGGAGTTAAGAGTCAGTCTCTTAGATATAAGCCACAAAATCCTTCTTTTCATTGTGGTAGTTTATGGAATTCCATTTATACTTGTAAGGAATATCATAGTTTGTACTATGATTATTATCAAATAAAACCTTCTGTAAAGAAAGTTAGCATTATTCCTTCTAGTGTAAGTTCTGATGCAAAGTCTGATATTGCAAATTCTGATAAGAAAACTATTAACATAAACTCTGATGCTAAATCCGCTGCAAATGTTAACAAACTTAAAAAGGCCAAAGGATCCAAGCAAGTCTGGATCTTTAAAACTAATCATTAGTGGTCTTTGTGATTGCAGGGCAACAGGAAAAACATCCTAGTTCTGGACAGTGGATGTTCAGGATATATGACTGGATATAAAGCCCTGTTATCAGACTTTATGGAGAAAGCTGGCCCAGGTGTTTCTTATGGAGATGGCAATATTGGAAAAACTCTGGGATATGGCAATATCAATCTTGGGAATGCCATCATTGAAAAAGTAGCTCTGGTCTCAGGACTTAAACACAATCTGCTGAGTGTGAGTCAAATCTGTGACAGAGGTTATCATGTGGATTTCTTTGAAGAACACTATGAAATTGTAAGAAAATCTACAAGTAAAGTTGTTCTGAAAGGATACATGCTTGGTAACATTTATGAAGCCAAGCTTTCAATAAAGTACTAATGGTTCTGCAATCTGTCTGTTAAGTAGAGCATCAATTGAAGAAAGCTGGGATTGGCACAAGAACCTCTCTCATTTAAATTTTATTAATATAAATGAACTAGTCAAGAAAGATCTTATGATAGGACTGCCAAAATCAGTATTTGCTCCTGATGGCCTTTGTGATTCATGTCAGAAGGCAAAACAAAGAAAATCTTCATTCAAGAGCAAGACTGAATCATCAATTCTTGAGCCTTATCACCTACTACATGTTGATCTATTTGGTCCAGTGAATGTCATGTCTATTGCAAAGAAGAAATATGCTATGGTCATAGTGGATGAGTTCACCAGATACACATGGGTGTATTTCTTGCACACAAAAAGTGAAACTACATCTATTTTGATTGATTATGTCGAGCAACTGGATAAATTGGTCAAAGATTCTGTGAAGATCATAAGAAGTGATAATGGCACGATGTTCAAGAATTTGATTATGGAAGAGTTCTACAAAAACCATGGAATAAAGCAGGAATTTTCTGCTCCTAGACTCCACAGCAAAATGGAGTTGTTGAAAGAAAGAATAGAATTCTTATTGAAGCTGCACGAACTATGCTTGATTAAGCAAAGTTGCCAACCTACTTTTGGGCTGAAGCTATGCAGACTGCTTGTTTTACTCAGAATGCAACACTTATCAACATGCATGGAAAAACACCATATGAGATGGTGAAGAAAAAGAAGTCAAATATGAAGTTTTTTCATGTATTTGGATGCAAGTGTTTTGTTCTTAAGACTCATCCCGAACAGCTATCCAAATTTGATCTAAAAGTTGATGAAGGAATTTTTGTTGGATATCCACTTTCCACAAAAGCTTTCAGAGTCAATAATTTAAGAACAAGGGTTGTCATGGAATATATCAATGGGGGGTCAGAAAATGTTGATGGAGACATCATGGATAATGGGGGAGCATCCAGTTCTAGAGATAACCTTCCATCTGCAAGGAAGTGGACTAAAGCACATACACCTGACTTAATTATTGGAAATCCTGATGCAGGTGTCAGAACTAGAACAGCTACATCAAATGAATGTCTCTATCATTCTTTTTTTTTCTCAGACTGAACCAAAGAAAGTGGAAGAAGCTCTTCAAGATACTGATTGGGTGCAAGCAATGCAAGAAGAGTTAAATGAATTTGAAAGAAATAAAGTCTGGACCCTAGTGTCAAGACCAAAGAACAGGTCTGTTGTTGGTACAAAGTGGGTGTTCAGAAAAAAAACTGACAGTGATGGCATAATTACAAGGAATAAAGCAAGGCTGGTTGTAAAAGGATACTCTCAACAGGAGGGAATTGATTATGATGAAACATTTGCACCAGTTGCAAGAAGTTTAAAGTCTTTCAAATGGATGTGAAAAGTGCTTTTCTTAACGGAGAATTGGAAGAGGAAGTATATGTTGAACAACCTCCAGGCTTTGTAGATCCCAAAATTCCCAATCATGTCTACAGGCTTGATAAAGCACTTAATGGCCTTATGCAAGCTCCAAGAGCATGGTATGAGACGTTAGCTCAGTTTCTTCTGGAAAGTAGATTTAACAGAGGGACTATTGACAAAACACTGTTCTACCTCAACCATGGAAAGGACTTACTTTTGGTGCAAATATATGTTGATGATATCATTTTTGGTTCTACAAATGACAGACTTTGTAAGAAGTTTTCCAAGCTGATGCAGTCAAGATATCAAATGAGTATGATGGGAGAACTTAACTATTTTATGGGCCTTCAAGTCAAGCAGACTGAAGAAGGAACTTTTATTTATCAATCTAAGTACACCAGAAATTTGTTGAAGAAATTTGGAATGCAAGATTGTTCAAGTGCATCCACTCCTATGGCCACTGCAACAAAGTTAGATAAGGATACTGGTAAATCAGTAGATATTACTGATTACTGAGGTATGATTGGTTCAATACTCCATCTAACTGCAAGTAGACCTGATATCATGTATGCTACCTGTCTTTGTGAAATATTTCATGCAGATCCAAGAGAACCTCACTTAACAGACGTGAAAAGAATTTTCAAGTACCTTAAGGGTATAGCTGATCTAGGATTGTGGTATCCTAGAGAATCAGACTTTAAGCTAATAGGTTACTCAGATGCAGATTTTGCAGGATGCGAAATTGACAGGAAAAGCACAAGTGGAAGCTGCCAATTTCTTGGAGGCAGATTAGTTTCTTGGTTTAGCAAGAAACAAAAGTCAATTTCCACATCAACTGCAGAAGCAGAATACATTGCTGCAGGAAGCTGTTGTGCACAGATTCTTTGGATGAAGAATCAGTTACTGGATTATGGGTTAGAATTTTCTAAAATCCCTATTTACTGTGATAATCAAAGTGCTATTGCTATGACAGGTAATCCAGTTCAACACTCAATGACAAAGCACATCAACATTAGGTACCACTTCATACGGGAACATGTGGATGAAGGTACAGTGGAATTGCATTTTGTTCCAACAGATCAACAACTAGCAGATATCTTCACAAAACCACTGTGTGAAGCTACTTTTACAAGATTGGTAAATGAACTTGGAATGGTTTCAGGTTCTTTCTCTAAATCTGCTTAGTTTATGTTCTGATACATCAGACTTTATGATCAGTATTTACAGATATTACTGTCTTTGTGTATTCTGTGCTTAAATTGAAATTTGCTTAAGTGTTGATTGTTGTCTGATGTGTATTTTTAAACTCTGATAGTGATATGAATGTTTCTGTGACTATTCAATCCAATGAGGATAACTGTGCTAGATGCTGACCTAGTAGTCTTTAATATACTAAATATCCCATGTTTGAAGTAATTGTTTATGTGGAAATCTTTTAACACAAGCAAATTATGATATTGAGCTTAGTTAAGTTTACTTTGTGTATCTTATTACTAAGTCAAAAACTAGAATAGTGTTTCTTATCTGTTAAGTTCTGATGTTAGTAAATCTGTTGGATGTACTAAGTGCTGATAAGCCTCACTTATCAAAAGAAAAAGAAAAGAAAAAAAAATAAAAATCAGGTAGTCCTTTGAGATCTAGAGTAAAAATGTGGAAGGGAAGACCCAAGTGCATTGCTGGTATTAAATAATATGCATTAGAAAAGCAAAATAAAATTTTCTTGGTGACTTTTCACACTCTATGATTACTGGAGAAATACTCTGATAACAACATAAATTCTGATAAGCAGTCGTGACTCACTTACACTGAGAAGCCACTGTAAAATGGAATTTCAAAAGATTCATAAAATGAGCACAAAACAGTTGAGGTGGACTCATGCATGAACTCATTCTAAAGTAGACTTCAGAATAATGACAGATTTTGAGTAAAGTTCTTAGTTATGCCTTATTTCTAAGATGTACTAAATTGAATCAGACTTTACTCTTTGTCTGATATTTAGCTTAGTGCACAAACATACACTCCATATGAATAATGAAAATTACTGTGGTGATAAATGTTATTTTAGATGAACAGTTTATGTGTCAGATTGCATAAATTCTGAGGACAAGTTCTGATGGAAGTCCTGATGATTAAGTTCTGATGTAACCATATCAGTATTTGTGTGAAAAATTACAGGAATACACATTCACTTTTTGAGTTAAGGAGCCATATTCTGATGACTTTTAAATCCTGATAATAATCAAGTTTTGATGCTGACGTGGCAATATTTATTTACTTGGTTTATTTTTGGTCATTACCTGAACGATAATATTTTTACTGAATATTGGTTAGTGTGAGATAAAATAGTCATAATCATTATGGGTTAGTGGTTAGCGTGCATGTCTTGAAAACCTGCATGCACACAGTAATTATTATTATATCCCGTGCCCATTAACTCTGGCTTTAGATCTTTTATTGACTGTTATTATTACACATCAGTCTAGGGAGTCGAGGGGTCATTATTTTTACTTGTAATTTTTAACCAGTCCTCGCGTCCCTTAGTATTCCACTGCCTATTTAAATGACTGATCATTCATCAGTAAAACCACATCTGCTCATTTCTCTCAAACTATGGCACATTTTAGTTGGTATTACTCTTATGGCACAGAAACTGTGACTATCTTTCGAAATGGAATTCCGACTTCATATTCTATCACCAACATTCCATTTGTCATCTGGATTCAATTTCCAGAGAACATTAAACATGATCTGTTGTCTTTCCAAAGAAAAGCTCATCTTAGTATTCTTAAATCAGCAGGAGCAAATCATTCGTCTTGTTGTTCTCTTTGTTTAAAGTAGGAAGAAGAATTAATTGTTATCCATCTGTTTCTCTTCACCGTCAGCTTTATCAGTCTTCTTAGACTAGGACTAAGGCTGTTGATGTTAAGAATCGTAGAATATGACTATCTTATAATTTTTGCATGTAATTGCTAAATTTCATCAAATGTAATCATCTGATATATCAATGAAATTTTCTTTAATTGCAAGATTTGTTCTTTGTTTCTCAAATTATGTGACTGTGCATGTTTAATTAAAATTTATTAATCTTTACTTCATCAAATTTTAATTTTATTTTGTGATGAATGTTTTGATTAAATTCTGTTGATTTGAGGAAATAACTAAGAACAGGTTCCAATATCAGAACCTGTTGTTGTAGAAGCTGGGAAGGTTTCTTCTCAGAAAGATACTATAACTGGGAGTTCTAGGCCCCTCAAAAGGCTTAGAAAGTTATATTCTGATGATAAATCTCCTACAGTGTCTCCACCTTTGAAGAAGTTAAAGAAACAGAGAGCTCACATGGACATAGTTGAGTCAGATTCAGAGGATGTAGTGGAAGCAGCTAAGGAAAGGGATCAAGAATCTTTGATCTCAACAGAACCAATTGTTATTGAATCACTTCCTTCTGCACAACAAGAAACTGCTCAAGACAGAATTCCTACACCTCCTATGTCACCTATAGTTGATCCAGTACATACTGAAGAACCAGGTACAAGTGCTGAAATTGATATTCATAACTTGATTATGCCTGAGGTTTTGTACTTGGAAGCTCCATCAATTCAACTCACTCGACCAACAACATCAATTTTGGATTTTGATCAGAACCTGGCTGCAGATCAGAATTTAGAGGATGATGTTGAAGCCTCTATAGCCTCTCATACTGCTGTTTTATCAAAGGATGCTGATACTGCGGGATCTACAAGTTCTGATGCTGCCAATGAAGAAACTACTGGTGAAGCTGCTGCTAACTCAGATGCTGATGCAGCTGGTCCATCAGGACATGCACCTCAACAAATAATTAATAAAGCTGATTTTTTCAAGAAGTTTGTTACAGGGGAAGCACCAGTACCTTGAGTGAAACTCCTAGAGGAAAGGAGTGAACTAAGGAATGGAACACAGTTAGTTTTGTTCCTTCTGAAAAAATTCTTGCTGAGCATCTGGCAAATGCTGATAAATGATGATTTCAAGGCACAGCTGAGAGTTACTGCATTGAGTACTAGGCACCTACAAGGTCAACACTCGACAACTCATGCCAAGGTGAATAAAATTCAATAAACTTTGATCCAGCAAGATATGAATGTGAAACTTGAAAAAAAATAGATTTTTCAAGCCAGCCTTTGACAGAATTGCCTACATTGAGAAAACTCAGGAGAAGCAACAAACTCAAATTGAAGAAATTCTGAAGAATCAAGCTTCTCACCAAAATCAACTCAATGAGATCCAATCCTCAGTGGAATTGCTTGTCTCTCTTCTTTTACCTGCTGATGCCAAAAAGGGGGAGAAAGTGATTAAGTCCAAATGCAAATCGATTCAGACACTGAAAGGAAAGGATGATGGAAATGATGACCAGGGAAACTATAACAAGGGTAGAGGTCAAGTTCAAGGCAAAGGATTTTCATCAAGTAAAGCTAGAATTACAAGTCAAGGAACAAGTTCTGATACTGGGAGAAGAATAAGTTCTGATACTGGTAAAAGGATAAGTCCTGGTGAACATCTGGAACTTGATGAAGAAATTTCAAAGGAGTTATTTCTTGAAGAAAATCCAGGAATGGACTTTGAGAGTCTAAAGGAAGAAGAAGCTAGACTCAAAGAAGAAGGTGTCAAGACAAAATCTAAAGCTTCTGTTGTTGAAAAGAAATTTCCAAAACCTAAGGGTATTTTGATAAAGGAAAGAACAAATTCCGAGGCATCCAAAGCCAAATCACAAGTGGAAATTGATCCAAGGTCCAAGGGCAAAGAAAAAGTTGATGAACCTGTAAGGGTTTATATGCCAGTCATGGATGAAGAAATAACTGATGATGAAGAAGATGCTAATCTTACTCTGATGCAAAAGAAGATTTTTCAAACAACCTTTGACATGGCTCATGTTGTTCAGAGTCAAGATGTAGTAAGTTCTGATATGACAGTGAAGCAAGCAACCTCTGACATAGCTCAAGTTGGCTTGATATCAGAAGATAAGTGTAATAACCCCAATTTTTGGAATTTTTAAAACCCTTATGAATAGTGTTTTGCTGATTATGCTGAATAAGAAAACTTTTCATGCCACACTATGTAGGGGTTCTTTTATTGATCTTCTGGGATATTATTAGTACTCTATGTGGTATATAAGTGTATGTAAAGATCGTCAGAATCCAAATCCGAACACTTTGATTTTTTCCCGAAAATCTACCAGATACAGAACGAATTGAGTATAAGATAACAGAATAAAAAGGATTTAAATTCAAGGATTATAAGAGAGGATCATAAAAGGAATATAATGTATTGAGAAAGGTTAAGGAAACCTAAGTAATAAGATCCCGGATATGATCCCTCAAACGATAAACGAAAACGAAAGTTAAGCGAACCGCATAACAGATCAGCGGTCATTAGCCAAGTAATTAGGAGTTAATCAAGGGGTTAGTGGATGATGATGTCATCACATCAACAAGAGGAATATAAGTGTAACAAGATGACATAAGAAAGGTGACATAAGCATGACAAAAAGGAAGGGTGTTGTTGGTTGATTCTTGGCCATGCAAAAGTTACCATGGTAAAAAGTAATTAACAAACAAAATAACATCAACCAAGCTAAAACAAGTCATAAACATCAAAAAATACAAAACACTTCCATTTTCAAGAAGAGCTCTCGGCTTTTCTTCTTTTTCAAAGAAGAAAATTCCAAAATTCAAGATCCAAGCCTTGTTAATTAGTGAGGTAATTATCTAAGGTTCCTTGTACATAGATATGGATATCCTATAAGTTTAAGCTTCAAATTCCTTCACAATCTCTTCCAATAATTCGAGGAAGAAGATGGTGAATAGTAACTTTCAAAAAATAACTTTAGTTTTCTTGAATTTTTATGAAAGTTTAAGGTTATACAAGCAAGGATCAAGGTTCTTTAGGCATTCAAAGCTCTTGTGTTATGTTAAGAAGCTTCAAGAAGGTATAAACTCCAAACTCTAGCTTTAGTTTTGAGTATTTAGGAATGGTTATGATTGATATAGTATATGTGAAGCACGATGCTTGTTTGTTTAAAGTTTGGTTGAGTTTGTAGAGATTTTGGAGTTGTAAATCTTGGTTATTAGTTAAAGAACTTAATAATAGTTTTAGTTCATGTTTGAGATTAATATAAATTGGAAAAACTTGAGGTGTTGGGACTATTGTAGTGAAGTATGGATGGAGTTTGGTTGTGATGTTGATTGTGGGTTGATTGTGGGTTGATTTGGAGTGGTATAAATTTGGGTAATCGCGTAAACATAGCCGTCGTAATGTCCGATTTACTTTAGACTGTTTTTGTTCTTAACATCAGAGCCCTTTAACTCACTGTTAGGTTTTGACCATTGCCATGTTTAGATAGTTCATGTTACTAGCTTCGTTTTGACATGTGGTTCGTTTAATTCCGATGTACGGTTTAGGAGAAACGGCCGTTTTAAGTAACGACATTTCGCGAACGAACCATTACCCCTCGCCTTACTTTGAAACATAGGTTAAAGACCTTAAAGGACTAATTGGAGTATGAAACATTTATGTAAAGTGTAATAGGCAGTTGTTAAGACACTCGCGAAAGAATCACCTTAAAACTCGTAATGGTTAATTTATTAAAAATGGTGGAGCCGAGGGTACTCGAGCGACTTAAGAGAATCAGTAAGCGCAAAGCGAGCGTTAGAGTCTAATTTGGTTAAACTATAGATTTACAAGTGACTTTGGTTTAATTCCAACTTACATGTTGTTTATAGGTTACCAGACTCGTCCCGAGCCATTTGTAACCCCCAGTCGCTCAGGCAAGTTTTCTACCCGTATAACTGTTGTTGTGATGTATATATGTATATGCATGATCTTGTGATAAATGCATATTTGATTATTAGCAAATTCTTGCGATATATTGTAGCATGTGATATGGTATATATGCATGCATGTTTCGTATTCTTGATTTATATATCTGTTGGTTCAAATGCTTATTAGTCGCGTAATACCTATGCTAGATATAAGCGGTATTTGAGTTTACCCTTAGTATAGGGGATCAAAAGGTGAACTTTTTCTAAAACCGGGAGGCGAGGCTCCCGAGTATAATATATATATATATATATATATATATATATATATATATGAATAGTTTTTAAAAACTATTAATCGAATAAGGTTTATTCGATAACTTTATATTATTTAATGAATATTACTTGAATATTCATTCGAGGACTTATGACTCCTTTTATTTTATTTAATGAATATTATTTCGAATATTCATTCGAGGGCTTATGACTCAGTTTATATTATCTAATGAATATTACTTGAATATTCATTCGAGGACTTATGACTCCTTTTATTTTATTTAATGAATATTATTTCGAATATTCATTCGAGGGCTTATGACTCAGTTTATATTATCTAATGAATATTACTTGAATATTCATTCGAGGACTTATGACTCCTTTTATTTTATTTAATGAATATTATTTCGAATATTCATTCGAGGGCTTATGACTCAGTTTATATTATCTAATTAATATTATTTGAATATTCATTTGAGGACCTATGACTCCGATTATTTGCTGAGATATATTCTTTATTTTATTAAAGAATAAGGTGTCAATAATCAAACTTATTTTTTATTATTCAAATAAAGATAGTACTTTCGTATAAGTATATCTTTGGTTATTTAATACTCATTTCAAGTATAAGTTTTACAACTTCTGCTTCAATTATTTGTATAAAGATTATTCTTTATGGGAATATTATTTAAAAAATAATATTCAGATATTTTCTAATATATTGGGACTGATTTACTTTATTAAATCAGCATTACTCCAAACACGCTTTAAAGTGTTTTCGAGTCCTTAAAATGATTTTCAAAAGTTAGAGCGGATCCCAAAACTCAATTTTTTTATATATTTAAGATCTTCCTTTTTAAAGGGGATTTAAATACTCGCTCAAAACCAGAGGGATCCGGCTCTGTGGTGTATTTTATATTCGCAACAAGGTTGCGGTTTTGGTAAATGAATTGATTACTTACCCAACGTTCGGGAAGTAAGTCCATCTATCGAGTCGGCATAAGCAACATGGGCGCAGTGGGCGTCCATGATAGTGTAAGTGGCTCAGTGGGAGTCCATCAAATGCGTAAGTGGCTGAGTGGTAGTCCAGCATAAGGTCCTATTGCGACCAGGGTGATGACCAGTGGGGAATTCGTCCATCTACTAGTAGAAAAGGTTACTTATTGGTATCTTTGCCTGATCAGCAAGATATCGGGTTTATGCCATAATTCTTTTTCCTTCCAAAAATTTATTAGATGTTACAAACTCTGTTCATACCTTACATGACAGAGGTTTCCAGGAACTGTATAAAGAAGGTATATATGTGGATATATATATATCGGAACTTAATGAAGTATATCATAGTTTCATTTCCTTCAATAATACTGCAAAGATTTAATCTTTTCAAATCTTGTCTCGTAGTCTCATCTATGTGATGAACTGTTGAAAGCTCATTATACTTTGAACAGTGGTAGTTCAAGTAGCTTTATAAATGATATAAGTATAGTGAAGTATTTGGTAACTTCATCCCTTGTTTTTGCTTATATCCAGTAAGTAATTATCTTACACTTGATAAAGGATTCTAGTAAGTTATCCATTTAGATACTTACATTATTGTTTACACTATATATTATCTTGCGAGCTGTAATGCTCACTCTTGCTTTATTTCTTCATCACACAACAGCAGTTAGGAAAGATGGCCAGACTCAAGCAGACCCAGCGCAAGAGCGTGGGAAGCGCCCCACGCCTCCCCGTTGAGATCATAGTTGCTATAGCTGCAGAGGTAGATCTATCTGTAGATTAGACCTTCTACTTTTGGGAACCAAATATTGTATAATTATAACTTGTGGCAGATAATGGCAATTAACTGTAAACTTATCAAGTAATCATTTTGGGTTGTAATAACTTTTAAATTGTGGATTCAAAGACTTGTACTTATTTCAATTTCATCTCTGAGACTGTAACGGGTTGTGGTGTGTGTTAGTGTGGGGTCACAGCATAAGGTTAATTATTATTAATTAAGTGAAGTGATATTGTGGAAATAAAGAACGTGACGACCCGGATCCCTGACCCGGGATCTGGGGGTGTTACAGAAATGGTATCAGAGCTAAGCGTTATAAACCTCAGAGATGATGTGACGTTAAGATAATAAGTTCACTAAGATAATAAGAACTCTTGCCAAGTTCATAGTCGGGCTACCTAACGTAGTACTGACAGTTAAAACCCTTATGGGAACCCTTATAAATATCGTGATAGAAGCGTAGTTCGTTATCGTATATGGTAGCGGAACTCTGAACCCTGAGGTTGAAGAGCAACAACGCGATGATGTTTTATTAGTTATTGGAGATCAGATTGTGGATCCGATAGAGCGTCCTAACGCGGGACCGGATGATGTTCATATTGAGGATGTAGCAGTTGAGGATGTTGTCCTAGAAAGGATTATTGCTGAGAAGGATCCTGTGGAGGATCCTGACAAGGATGAATAAAGGGCCAATGAGGAATTGATGACCATGGTTAGGGCGACTACCAGAGGTAGATTGGCCGGTCACTACCGGAGGTTCGTTCAAGTTTGTAAAGATAGTAGCCCCTTTAACGCGCTTACTCATAAGACTGAGAAGTTCGAATGGACAGAGAAATGCGAGAACAACTTTCAAGAACTGAAGCAAAGATTGGTGACGGCCCCTATGATGGCGTTGTCGGATGGAAAAAGGAGATTTTGTGATGTGTAGTGACGCTTCGCATAAGGAATTAGGGTGCTTCTTATACAGCACAACAAGGTAATTGCGTACGCGTCAAGACAATTAAGGGAATGTAAAATTCGATATCCCCACCCATGAGCTTGGGCTCGTGGCAATAGTTTTTCCCTAACGATTGGAGGCACTACTTGTATGGAGAGAAGTGCAAGATTTACACAAACCATATGAGCTCTAGTACATTTTTATGCAGAAAGAGCTTAACATACGCCAGAGGAGGCGGTTAGAGCTAATCAAGAATTATGATTGGGAGATTCTTTATCATTCGGGGAAAGCCAATGTGGTGGCTGATGCCCTTAGTAAAAAGGAGAGACTCAAGATGATAATGTCTTTGGGAAAGTTTATAAGATATTTTGAGAAAATGGAAATAGAAGTGAAGGTAATTGGAGCCGGTACTGAAAAGCTGTTTGAGATTGCAATACAGCCCGAATTATTGGAAAAGAACATATTGTGCCAGAAAAAGTGATGAATGAAGGCAGAGAGCCAACAAATAGATAAGAGATTAATACCGAGAAAGATGATAAGGGAATAATGAGGTATTCCTACATAATTTGGGTTCCAAATGTTCAAGAGCTTAAAGATGAGATCCCAGATTCAATTTTCGATATCGAGGGAGTTTCAAAGGTGATTGTGTATAAGCTCGAGGAAGAGCATGGGTCCATAGAATGATGGACGGAATAGCGAAAATATTTAGGCATGTGAAATACGATGCTATAATACTTGATGTTTATATAAATACATATATGTTTTGTTCTCCTATGACAAACCTCTATAGTTCCGGGGTAGATTCCAAGCCAGATATTTTGTGGCAGTATATTTTATATATATACAATTCTCTTCAATTCGTTCTTTTCTCTCCTTTTCATTTCATATAAGCTGAGAAGAACAACCCTTCCAGAAGGGGAGGTATTGTCGAATGACTATCTATCTGTGTGATAGAAGCCTAGTAGGATACCACATGTTGTTTAATTGCTTGTCAAGTACTAAAGGCTGGCCACCTTCTGTACTAACTATGCAATAGAACAAGTGTTCATAATCATAGTGATCTCTCAACAGATTCCTTTACTTCTATATGATTGATCAAATTTTGGAAAATAGAAACAACTGAAAAAGGAGTAGTAAAGTTATGGTGGTATTCGGAATGGAAACACATTCGTGATACTAAGGTTGACGTGGTTATTAAAAGGTTATAAAATGCTAACGAGCAAAAGTATAACCAGTATAATACTAGGAACGGAAGGTAGTAGCGATTACGAACTGGAAAAGAATGGGTATTGAGAAGCAAAAGTTCTAATGCTAAAAGCTATAATGAGAGTCTGTGCAATAGACTTGAAAGAATTTGGAACGATCACTTAACACGGATTGAGTTTTCTTACGATAATAGATCATATGTCATTATCGAGATGTCGCCTTATGAGATCCTTGAGGGAAGAAAATGTCGATCTCCCTTATGTTAGGATAAAGTTGTAGAGCGCAAGATGCTCGAACCCGCAGTAGTCCAAAGGACCAGGGATATAATAGATCTAATCAGAGGACGGCTGGTAGTAACCCAAGATGGACATAAGAGTTATGCTGATTTGACTCGAAAGGACAAAGAGTATGAAATAGGAGACCTAGTGTTGTTATAGGTATTCCCTTGGAAAGGATTGATGAGGTTCGGAAAGAAAGGAAAGCTAAGTCCACAAATTGTTGGACCCTTGGATATATTAAGACATATTGGGAAGTTAGCATATGAGCTAGCCCTACCCCCGAACATGTAGCAAGTTCATAACGTGTTCCACGTATCAATATTAAGAAAATGTAATCCGGATGCCAGAAAAATAGGGGCATATGAGTGCATAGGCATGCAACCAAACGTAACCTACATGGAGCAACCAGGAAGGGTTATAGATCAAAAATGGACAAATGCTTAGGAGAAGAGTTATCAAACTAGTCAGAGTTTGATGGTAGAACCACAATGTGGGAAAATTACATAAGAGTAAGAAAGTGCAATGCTAAGAAAGTAACCCTACTCATTTTCTATCTGATTCCGGGACGGAATCCTTTTAAGGAGGGGAGACTGTAATAACCCCAATTTTTGGAATTTTTAAAACCCTTATGAATAGTGTTTTGCTGATTATGCTGAATAAGAAAACTTTTCATGCCACACTATGTAGGGGTTCTTTTATTGATCTTCTGGGATATTATTAGTACTCTATGTGGTATATAAGTGTATGTAAAGATCGTCAGAATCCAAATCCGAACACTTTGATTTTTTCCCGGAAATCTACCAGATACAGAACAAATTGAGTATAAGGTAACAGAATAAAAAGGATTTAAATTCAAGGATTATAAGAGAGGATCATAAAAGGAATATAATGTATTGAGAAAGGTTAAGGAAACCTAAGTAATAAGATCCCGGGTATGATCCCTCAAACGATAAACGAAAATGAAAGTTAAGCGAACCGCATAACAGATCAGCGGTCATTAGCCAAGTAATTAGGAGTTAATCAAGGGGTTAGTGGATGATGATGTCATCACACCAACAAGAGGAATACAAGTGTAACAAGATGACAAAAGAAAGGTGACATAAGCATGACAAAAAGGAAGGGTGTTGTTGGTTGATTCTTGGCCATGCAAAAGTTACCATGGTAAAAAGTAATTAACAAACAAAATAACATCAACCAAGCCAAAAGAAGTCATAAACATAAAAAAATACAAAACACTTCCATTTTCAAGAAGTGTTCTCGGCTTTTCTTCTTTTTCAAAGAAGAAAATTCCAAAATTCAAGATCCAAGCCTTGTTAATTAGTGATGTAATTATCTAAGGTTCCTTGTACATAGATATGGATATCCTATAAGTTTAAGCTTCAAATTCCTTCACAATCTCTTCCAATAATTCGAGGAAGAAGATGGTGAATAGTAACTTTCAAAAAATAACTTTAGTTTTCTTGAATTTTTATGAAAGTTTAAGGTTATACAAGCAAGGATCAAGGTTCTTTAGGCATTCAAAGCTCTTGTGTTGTGTTAAGAAGCTTCAAGAAGGTATAAACTCCAAAACCTAGCTTTAGTTTTGAGTATTTAGGAATGGTTATGATTGATATAGTATATGTGAAGCACGATGCTTGTTTATTTAAAGTTTGGTTGAGTTTGTAGAGATTTTGGAGTTGTAAATCTTGGTTATTAGTTAAAGAACTTAAGAATAGTTTTAGTTCATGTTTGAGATTAATATAAATTGGAAAAACTTGAGGTGTTGGGACTATTGTAGTGAAGTATGGATGGAGTTTGGTTGTGATGTTGATTGTGGGTTGATTTGGAGTGGTATAAATTTGGGTAATCGCGTAAACATAGCCGTCGTAATGTCCGATTTACTTTAGACTGTTTTTGTTCTTAACATCAGAACCATTGAACTCACTGTTAGGTTTTGACCATTGCCATGTTTAGATTCATGTTATGAGCTTCGTTTTGACATGTGGTTCGTTTGATTCCGATGTACGGTTTAGGAGAAACGGCCGTTTTAAGTA
The DNA here is from genome assembly GCF_009905375.1 of Apium graveolens. Classification (NCBI taxonomy): domain Eukaryota; kingdom Viridiplantae; phylum Streptophyta; class Magnoliopsida; order Apiales; family Apiaceae; genus Apium; species Apium graveolens. The sequence goes on from NC_133648.1 coordinate 201,487,621, forward strand.
ACGACGTTTCGCGAACGAACCATTACCCCTCGCCTTACTTTGAAACATAGGTTAAAGACCTTAAAGGACTAATTGGAGTATGAAACATTTATGTAAAGTGTAATAGGCAGTTGGTAAGACACTCGCGAAAGAATCGCCTTAAAACTCGTAATGGTTAATTTATTAAAAATGGTGGAGCCGAGGGTACTCGAGCGACTTAAGAGAATCAGTAAACGCGAAGCGAGCGTTAGAGTCTAATTTGGTTAAAGTATAGATTTACAAGTCACTTTGGTTTAATTCCAACTTACATGTTGTTTATAGGTTACCAGACTCGTCCCGAGCCATTTGTAACCCCCAGTCGCTCAGGCAAGTTTTCTACCCGTATAACTGTTGTTGTGATGTATATATGTATATGCATGATCTTGTGATAAATGCATATTTGATTATTGCATGATCTTGTGATAAATGCATATTTGATTATTAGCAAATTCTTGCGATATATTGTAGCATGTGATATGGTATATATGCATGCCTGTTTCGTATTCTTGATTTATATATCTGTTGGTTCAAATGCTTATTAGTCGCATAATACCAATGCTAGAGATAAGCGGTGTTTGAGTTTACCCTTAGTATAGGGGATCAAAAGGTGAACTTTTTCTAAAACCGGGAGGCGAGGCTCCCGAGTATAATATATATATATATATGAATAGTTTTTAAAAACTATTAATCGAATAAGGTTTATTCGATAACTTTATATTATTTAATGAATATTACTTGAATATTCATTCGAGGACTTATGACTCCTTTTATTTTATTTAATGAATATTATTTTGAATATTCATTCGAGGGCTTATGACTCAGTTTATATTATCTAATGAATATTACTTGAATATTCATTCGAGGACTTATGACTCCTTTTATTTTATTTAATGAATATTATTTCGAATATTCATTCGAGGGCTTATGACTCAGTTTATATTATCTAATGAATATTACTTGAATATTCATTCGAGGACTTATGACTCCTTTTATTTTATTTAATGAATATTATTTCGAATATTCATTCGAGGGCTTATGACTCAGTTTATATTATCTAATGAATATTATTTGAATATTCATTTGAGGACCTATGACTCCGATTATTTGCTGAGATATATTCTTTATTTTATTAAAGAATAAGGTGTCAATAATCAAACTTATTTTTGATTATTCAAATAGAGATAGTATTTTCGTATAAGTATATCTTTGGTTATTTAATACTCATTTCGAGTATAAGTTTTACAACTTCTGCTTCAATTATTTGTATAAAGATTATTCTTTATGGGAATATTATTTAAATAATAATATTCAGATATTTTCTAATATATTGGGACTCATTTACTTTATTAAATCAGCATTACTCCAAACACGCTTTAAAGTGTTTTCGAGTCCTTAAAATGATTTTCAAAAGTTAGAGCGGATCCCAAAACTCAATTTTTTATATCTTTAAGATCTTCCTTTTTAAAGAAGATTTAAATACTCGCTCAAAACCAGAGGGATCCGGCTCTGTGCTGTATTTTATATTAGCAACAAGGTTGCGGTTTTGGTAAATGAATTGATTACTTACCCAACGTTCGGGAAGTAAGTCCATCTATCGAGTCGGCATAAGCAACATGGGCTCAGTGGGCGTACATGATAGTGTAAGTGGCTCAGTGGGAGTCCATCAAATGCATAAGTGGCTGAGTGGCAGTCCAGCATAAGGTCCTATTGCGACCAGGGTGATGACCAGTGGGGAATTCGTCCATCTACTAGTAGAAAAGGTTACTTATTGGTATCTTTGCCTGATCAGCAAGATATCGGGTTTATGCCACAATTCTTTTTCCTTCCAAAAATTTATTAGATGTTACAAACTCTGTTCATACCTTACATGACAGAGGTTTCCAAGAACTGTATAAAGAAGGTATATATGTGGATATATATATTGGAACTTAATGAAGTATATCATATCTTCATTTCCTTCAATAATACTGCAAAGATTTAATCTATTCAAATCTTGTCTCGTAGTCTCATCTATGTGATGAACTGTTGAAAGCTCATTATACTTTGAACAGTGGTAGTTCAAGTAGCTTTATAAATGATATAAGTATAGTGAAGTATTTGGTAACTTCATCCCTTGTTTTTGCTTATATCCAGTAAGTAATTATCTTACACTTGATAAAGGATTCTAGTAAGTTATCCATTTAGATACTTACATTATTGTTTACACTATATATTATCTTGCGAGCTGTAATGCTCACTCTTGCTTTATTTCTTCATCACACAACAACAGTTAGGAAAGATGGCCAGACTCAAGCAGACCCAGCGCAAGAGCGTGGGAAGCGCCCTGCGCCTTCCCGTTGAGATCATAGCTGCTATAGCTGCAGAGGTAGATCTATCTGTAGATCAGACCTTCTACTTTTGGGAACCAAATATTGTATAATTATAACTTGTGGCAGATAATGGCAATTAACTGTAAAGTTATCAAGTAATTATTTTGGGTTGTAATAACTTTTAAATTATGGATTCAAAGACTTGTACTTATTTCAATTTCATCTCTGAGACTATAACGGGTTGTGGTGTGTGTTAGTGTGGGGTCACAGCATAAGGTTAATTATTATTAATTAAGTGAAGTGATATTGTGGAAAGAAAGACCGTGACGACCCGGATCCCTGACCCCGGATCTGGGGGTGTTACAATAAGAAAAAGGAAACCTCTGAGATTTCTCATGTTAAACCTTCAAAGATACTCCTACCGGGATTCACCAAAGCTAAACAGCCTCAACCTTTAAAGACTGCAACAAGTGGGTTTGAAGCAAGAGTTGATACAGGAAAGGAAGCAAGAGATAAATCTGGATTGGGTAGTTCTGATGAAAGAAGAGTACATAACACTACCAATAATCCAACTTCCTTAAGTGAACCAGGTGTTGGAGCAACTCCTGAAAGATTGAATCGACTTGAATCTGTACAAATGGTTTACTATACCTTTTTGAAAGAACATATCTTGTTATATTTTATGACAGATGGAAGTGTATACCAGATTAGGCAGAATGCTATACCACTGAAGTATTTTGAGGAACTGGAACATGTTCTATTCCTACTTCAAGTGAAAGACAGATTAACAGATATTGCTGCAGGTTATTTAAAGTCTCAAATTCAAAGATAGAAGAAGCTTTATTCTGTAAAGTCTGACAGCACATACTGTCCCAAGTACAGAGATCACAAAGGTGATATTGTCGAAATGAAGCCTAACTCTGCTAAGATTATAACTACTTTTCTGGGTTATAAGGATGTGGAATTCAATCTAGAGTCTGACAAGGCATATATGATTAGACTAGATCGGGAGATAAGAAAAGCTAAGATAAATGATCTCAGAGCAGCTATTTTTCAAACTGGTGAAGATATAACTGAATTGATAAATGACAAAAGGAGGATGGTCAATGAACTTGAATATGCTGAGAGATGTTTGTTGAAAAACTATCTCAGAACAACTCTTGATATCAAAGAGATCAGAAATTGAAGCCAAGTCAAAGATCTACAACTGCTTAAATTCTGAAGTGTATACAGACTGAAGCTGTTATCAGATGTTAAAGATGGTAAAGCTGAAAGGACTGTAAGTTGTAGTTATCTAGTCAAATTCTCATGCATTTGTACTTAATGTTTTTGACATCATCAAATATCTGTTGAACTTGTATATTATGCTAATTTATAAGTTGGGGGAGATTGTTAGATATATTTGATAATGTCATGTGTAATATGATTTATGTTTAGTTTTCAGATCTTACCTAATAGGAAAAATCAGTACTTAACTGGAAATCAGCACTTATACTGAAGACAGAACTTAAGTTATCAGAACTTAAGTTATCAGAAGATATATATCAGGAGATAATATCAGGACTTAAGATGACTTTCAGATAAGGCAGGCGGCTGATTGAAAGGAAAGAAGATCGAGACTAAGACAAAAAGAAATATGCATGAAGAAAGAATTCTATGAAGAATAGAATACTTGGAAGAAAAGATAACTAGTTGATATATTTTAGGAAGCAAAATTATATTCCATATCAATTAGAACATTATCTTGTAACTGTGTAGTATATAAACACATGCATAGGGTTTACACTATAAGTGTTATCATTATCGAAGTTATTATTCTTTGTAACCCTAACAGCTCTCGTGATACTTTGTTCATCACTGAGAGATGACAGTTCCATATTGTAACAGAGTTTATTTTGTTGAATAAAATCTGTGTTCAGTTACTTGTGTTCTTAATTTTGATTTGATTGTGCTAAACACTGTATTCAACCCCCTTCTATAGTGTGTGTGACCTAACAATGATCATGCCTTAGTGAAGAACAAAGGTTAAAGACTTTCAGGGTTACAGAAATGTAGAAGATTCAGTGTATAAGTGCTACCAGAAGATTTCAGTGAATTGACATTGATTCAAGATAGACAGTGTTTGAAGCATAGGAATCTGGAGAATTAAAGACATGGTATAGACAGAGGTCAAAGAAGACAGCTGCAGTCTTGAAGTTATACTCACTGACAGGAGTTCATTTATATGTTCAAGCATCGGTAAAGAACAGTGAATGCAGTATTCAAGATTGTAGTAGCAATGAAGACGTTGTCTAAAGTACCAGAAAGGATTTCAGTAAAAGTACATTTGTTTTTTGACAGTCACTGTCTGAAGCGATAAAGTTGTTGCAAGCTGAACAATATAATCAAGGCTATAATACGAAGACCTGAATCGGAGTTAGTCGTCTGTGAACCAGACCAGTTGCACTAGGCGTCAACAGCTCGTGAAAGGAATCTGGGTATTATTTATAGGAGAATTGTTAAGTTGAGGAACGTACTTGGATTGAACGTTTATCTGTTAAAGTACGAGAAGAGGTGCACAGGGTACAACTAAACGGCTAAAGGGATTGGCCTAGTTCAAAGTTTAATTGTTAAATTAAATAAATTTATTTAATGGACTTTAATATAATTTATTTAATAAACTTAAAATGATTTATTTTATAAACTTTAAGTAGGTTTATTTGATAAATCTAAAGTAGTTTATTTTATATAAGTTATATATAAGTTTAGTTTATAAATTAATTTAGTTACAATTTAAACTTAAATAAAAAGAAAAGAAAAAGAAAATAAAAGAAAAAAGAAAAAAGAAAAAGAGAAGAAACAAAAAAAAGAAAATAAAAAACAAAAGAAAAAAGCAACCAGTGGTCGCAGGTTAGTTTTTTAACCAAAAGAAAGTTAAGTACACATAATTGTACTTGTTTTTGTTGGTTTACAGATTCAAGGTCGCAGGTTACCTGTACTACTATTAGTCACATGTTATACTCCTGAGCTTGTAGGTTGCCTGGTCACCAGTTAATGTTTTTGTGATAAAACATATTAAGTACAACAGCCATCCCCCTCTGGTCACAGGTTAGCACGTTCAAGCTCCTCAGCCACAACTTTATTGGTTTGTTTAATTGATTTGTGTGGTTAATATTTGACCACATGTTTCAATTGAATATAAGTCTACACTCAAGCAGCAGAAGCAATTCAGTTGTATAGTTCTATTTATCTTCTTCTCCAAAAAAAGAGAGCTGATAAAACAAGAAACAAAGATTTTTAGAGAAGCTCAAGCACCTTGAATATCCGTTTAACTTCTCACCGGAGTAACGTTATAATTCCCGGTTTAACTCTTGTATATTCATAGGGGCATTATAATCATTACCTGGTAATTAAATCCTTAGACAAACAAAAGCTAAATCATTGTATAGGATTTGATTTGTAATTCTTTGGAGAAGCTAGTGTTGTGAATATGTTGTGAACTTGATGATTTTATTAACAAAACACCTTAGTAGATTTAACTTAGTGAAAAATGTAGCACTCGATGGAAAAGGAATATAGTCCCGACGGATGACTCAATATAGTCCCGATGGATGATGAATTGTTATCCATCGAGTGAGTAGCTTTTGTAATAATAAGTCATGAAGCACATTTATGCAAACACCTTTGTTTAGATTCTGTAGTAGCATATAAGTCATGTTGACTTTAATTAGATATGCAGAATAGGTTGATTAATTGTACATAGATGATGTCTTGTAATTCTGCATAAATGAAATGAAGTCAAGTGCCAAATAGCTACCTGACGGATGATCAACAAAGCTACCCGACGGATGATCAACAAGGCAACCCGACGGGTGATCATGTACCCGACGGATAATCAATTCAAACATCAGTTGACAGTGAACACACAGTCACATGCGTCAAGTGTATGCAAAAGGAATGTGGAAGCCCATTGAACTGGGTTTTTGGGAACAAAGAAGCATTGCCATTTCCATGCTATTATGAGGATATTCAAAGATGCTGGAATAGAGTAATGAAGCAGCATAGTATTAGACCTTATAGGTTTTGTTTTATTATCTTGTCTTATTACTGTGTAATCTTGGTGATATATAAACCAAGAGTAGCAAATAGAACTAGAAGACTAAGCAATACATTTTTCTCAGAGAAATAATTGTAAGTTGTATCCTTAGTATTTCTCTGTAAGTTTAGTTGTTCTTATTGTTGTAAGCAGTTGTGAGCTATTCAAGCTTCACAGGGTTCTCTTGATATATATATATATATATATATATATATATATATCTGGTGGATACAATCAAATCCACCAGAAAGTTTTAAAGACTTGTGTTTTTATTACTTTATGTTTTGATTTAACTAACTCTTATTCCGCACTTAGCAAATCAAACACCTATATATATAATTAAGATAGAACATTTTGTAATTCAGAAAAAGTTTCAAGAATTCATTCAACCCCCCTTCTGTAATTCTTGTTGCATTGTTAGGGACTAACAATTGGTATCGGAGCAAGCTCTTGAAGAACAAAGAGTTTAAAGATCATAACAAACAGCAAGATGAACAAGAAGGATGTTGAAGTCAAGATTCCTTTTCTGGACAAAGACAATTACCATCACTGGAAGGTAAAGATGCATCTTCATTTACTTTCTCAAGATGAGGCCTATGTGGATTGCATAGAGAGAGGTCCTCATGTACCAATGAGAGCTGCAACTGGAAATGAGCCATCAGTTCCCAAGCCAAGGCATGAATGGTCAGATCCTGATATTGAACAAGTCAGGAAAGACAAGAAGGCCATGAATATTTTGTTCAATGGAGTTGATGGTGACATGTTTGACAACATCATCAATTTCAAAATTGCCAAGGAAGTTTGGGACACAATTCAGATTATCTGTGATGGCACTGAACAAGTTAGAGAAAACAAGATGCAGTTACTAATTCAGCAATATGAGCATTTCCACTTTGAAGAAGGTGAAACTCTCACTGATATCTTAAGTAGATTTCAAAAGCTACTAAATGCTCTAAAGTTGCATGGAAGAGTCTACCAAACCAAAAATTCTAACCTCAAATTTCTGAGATCCCTACCAAAAGAATAGAAACCAATGACAGTCTCCTTGAGAAATTCACAAGAATATAAAGAGTTCACACTAGAGAGACTGTATGGCATTCTAAAGACTTATGAGCTTGAAATAGAGCAAGATGAAAGAATGGAGAAAGGGAGAAAGAAAGGAGGGTCCATTGCACTGGTTGCTGAGTTAGAGAAAGAGAAGATAATGAAGATATAAGCTGTTGAGTCTACTTCAAAGGTTTGTGAAAACAAGGGCAAGGGGCTGGTAGCAGAAAATGAAGATTCTTTGAGCCAAGATGATATGGATGAGATTGATGAACATCTAGCATTTCTTTCCAGAAGATTTTCCAAGCTCAAGTTCAAGAAGAACTTTGGAGCAACTAAGCCAAATAGAAACATGGTGGATAAATCAAAATTCAAATGTTTCAAATGAGGCTTGGCAGGGCACTTTGCCAGTGAGTGTAGAAAGTCAGATTCCAGCAAGAAGAAGTTTGAGCCTGTGGACTATAAACAAAAATATTTTGAATTGCTAAACAAAAGGAAAGGGCTTTCATTACACAAGAAAATGACTGGGCAGCAGATGGTCTGGATGAGGATGAGGATGTCAGCTATGTCAATCTAGCCCTAATGGCCAAGTCTGATGAAACAGAGACAAGTTCTTCAAGTAATCAGGTAATCACCACTAACCTTACATATTTATCTAAAGCTGAGTGTAATGATGCAATAAATGACATGTCTACAGAATTATATCATTTGCGTGTTACACTTAAGTCTCTTACTAAGAAAAATGCTAAAATCAAAGAAAATAATTTGTTTTCAAGTGAGAGGAATAATGTGCTAGAATCTCAGTTTATTGAATTTGAAAAATTGAGAATTGAGTGTAAAATTGCTAAGGATGAATTAACTGAGTGCTTGAAGAAAGAAGAGATCTTGAAGAAGCAGCTTGAACGAGAACATGAGGTGATTAAGGCATGGAAAACATCTAGAGATGTTCATGCTCAAATCACCAAAGTTCAAGGTATTGAGTCCTTTTTTGATGCAGCCTGTAAGAAGAATAAGGAGAAGCTAGAATCCAATTTGGTTGAAGGATTTCTAACAGATGTGGACTCGACAGATGATGAGAGTCATCTGTCGGATAATTAAAAGGATTATCCGTCGAGTGACATAAATCCTTATCCGTCGGCTGTGAGCAAACCTGTGAGTAAAGCCAAACTTGCCAAGTTAAATGATATATATGGATCAGTTTCCAAAAACTTCATTTCAGGAGAATCTATTCAAGTGAGGAAGGAGAAGAAAGTGAATGTTGGTCATCTGTCTATCAAGCAATTGAATGACAGACTAGAAAAGATTGAGGGTAAAACAGAGTCTAAAAAGAAAAATAATAGAAATGGTAAAGTAGGGATTAACAAGCATAACAACTACACACCTGATAAGTATGCTCCAAGAAAAATCTGTGTTAAGTGTTAATTGCAAAACTACCATGCCTACTTCCATATCCGTGCCACCTCCTTTTCCCAACATAAATGCCTTGCCTTCTATGCCTATGATTGCTATGTCTATACAGAATATGAATGCACAATTTGCTAATATGCCATTTGCACCTAATCCTTATTATGCTGCATTTAGTATTCCTCAAATGCCATTTAGCATGCCCTATTGGAACAACATGTTTACTAATAGCATGCCATTTCCTGTTAATCAAAATGTGCATGATAATTTTGTTATAATGAATGGTTTCAAAGGTCCAACTCAAATGACTAAGGATGAATCTGATATCCCCAAGTCAAATGAGATCAAACCTAAGAAACAGAAGAAGAAGAAGCTAACAAGGAAGGACCCAAGGAAACTTGGGTACCAAAATCAACTTGATTTGATTTTAATGTGTGCAGGAAAACAGAAAGAATCTGTGGTACTTGGATAGTGGTTGTTCAAGACACATGACTGGTGATTCTACCCTGCTCACAGAGTTCAAGGAGAGAGCTGGCCCAAGTATTACTTTTGGAGATGACAGCAAGGGTTATACTGTGGGATATGGCTTGATTTCAAAAGACAATGTCATCATTGAGGAGGTTGCCTTAGTGGATGGTATCAAGCATAATTTGTTGAGTATTAGCCAGCTGTGTGATAAAGGCAATTCAGTAACCTTCAACTCAGAAGCCTGTGTTGTGACAAGCAAAAGGAGCAACACAGTGGTTCTCACTGGAGTGAAAAAAGGAAATGTGTATCTAGCTGACTTCAACTCATCAAATGCAGAATCTGTTACTTGTCTTCTCAGTAAAGCAAGTCAAGATGAAAGTTGGCTATGGCACAAGAAGCTATCCCATATAAACTTCAAGACCATGAATGAACTTGTAATGAAAGAACCGGTTAGAGGCATTCCTCAAGTGGAGTTTTCAAAGGATGGACTGTGTGATGCTTGCCAAAAGGGAAAGCAAATAAAAGCATCATTCAGAAAGAAGCTTGATTCAATAATTGAAGAACCTTCGCAACTACTACACATGGATTTGTTTGGACCAGTCAATGTGTTGTCCATCTCAAGGAAAAGATTTTGCCTAGTAATTGTAGATGATTTCTCAAAGTTCACTTGGACATATTTCCTTAATTCCAAAGATGAGGCTAGTGAAATCATCATCAATCATATAAGGCAAGTCAACAATCATCCGGATTTCAAAGTTAGAAGAATCAGGAGTGACAATGGAACTGAGTTCAAGAATTCTGTCATGAAAGCATTTTATGAAGAAAATGGGATTTTGCATGAGTTTTCAGCAGCAAGAACTCCACAACAGAATGGAGTAGTAGAAAGAAAGAACATATCACTTATTGAAGCTGCAAGGACAATGCTTGAAGAATCAAAGTTACCAACATATTTCTGGGCTGAAGCTGTAAATACTGCATGCTACACTCAAAACATTTCTCTGGTTAATCAAGCAAGATGCATGACTCCCTATCAGTTGTTCAAGAACAAGAAGCCAACTCTAAATTTTCTTCATGTCTTTGGCTACAAATATTATATTTTGAGAAATCAAACTGATCAGAATGGGAAGTTTGATGCTAAAGCAGATGAAGGAATTTTTGTTGGATATGATGTTGGTAAAGCTTACAGAGTCTACAATCTGAGAACCAACATTGTTGTGGAATCAATACATGTTGTGTTTGATGATAAAAAGATTGAAGGACTACAAGATGGAGATTACCATGAAAGCCTCAAATTTGACAATGTGGAGATGGTTAGTGATGACAGTGATGATGAAAGTGATCAAGAAACATTATCAAAGGATAATGCAGAAAAATACACTACCAGTGAAGCACAAAATTCAAATCTGTCGAGTTGCAAAATGCTTCATCCGTTGGGAGACAATCTGCTTTATCCGTCGGGAGACAACCAGCTTCATCCGTCGGTACTCAAAATTCACCATCCGTCGGGCCATCAAAAGAAGCTGAAAGTCAGAATAGATCACTTACAGAAAGTTCCCCTTTCTCAAATCAAAGATCCATTAACTCAGGGGGAGTTTCTAATAATCAAAACTCAATCACACATCAAGACAAAAATGAGGCCTCTTCATCTAGAGCTAATCTACCTCAACAAAGTAAATGGACAAAGGATCACCCCTTTGAGCTCATCATTGGTGATGTATCTTCTAGAGTTCAAATAACGAGTGCAACTCAAGAAGAATGTCTATTTACCAGAGAAATGTTTTGAGTGTAGCATGCAGTATTTACAGCTTCAGCCCAGAAATATGTTGGTAACTTTGATTCTTCAAGCAAGATGCATGACTCCCTATCAGTTGTTCAAGAACAAGAAGCCAACTCTAAATTTTCTTCATGTCTTTGGCTACAAATATTATATTTTGAGAAATCAAACTGATCAGAATGGGAAGTTTGATGCTAAAGCAGATGAAGGAATTTTTGTTGGATATGATGTTGGTAAAGCTTACAGAGTCTACAATCTGAGAACCAACATTGTTGTGGAATCAATACATGTTGTGTTTGATGATAAAAAGATTGAAGGACTACAAGATGGAGATTACCATGAAAGCCTCAAATTTGACAATGTGGAGATGGTTAGTGATGACAGTGATGATGAAAGTGATCAAGAAACATTATCAAAGGATAATGCAGAAAAATACACTACCAATGAAGCACAAAATTCAAATCTGTCGAGTTGCAAAATGCTTCATCCGTTGGGAGACAATCTGCTTTATCCGTCGGGAGACAACCAGCTTCATCCGTCGGTACTCAAAATTCACCATCCGTCGGGCCATCAAAAGAAGCTGAAAGTCATAATAGATCACTTACAGAAAGTTCCCCTTTCTCAAATCAAAGATCCATTAACTCAGGGGGAGTTTCTAATAATCAAAACTCAATCACACATCAAGACAAAAATGAGGCCTCTTCATCTAGAGCTAATCTACCTCAACAAAGTAAATGGACAAAGGATCACCCCTTTGAGCTCATCATTGGTGATGTATCTTCTAGAGTTCAAATAACGAGTGCAACTCAAGAAAAATGTCTATATAGCAGCTTCCTCTCTAAGGAAGAACCAAAGAAGGTAGAAGAAGCTTTGTTGGATCCTGATTGGATTTTAGCTATACGGGAGGAGCTAAACCATTTTGAAAGGAATAAGGTATGGAAGCTGGTACCCAAGCCTAAAGGAAAGAATCCAATAGAGACCAAATGGGTATTCAGAAACAAGATGGATGAAAATGGCATAGTAGTCCGGAACAAAGCTAGATTGGTTACTAAGGGCTACTGTCAACAAGAAGGTATAGATTTTAATGAAACTTTTGCCCCTGTTGCAAGACTTGAAGCCATCAGAATTTTCTTAGCCTATGCAGCCCATGCCAATTTCAAGGTCTATCAAATGGATGTCAAAAGTGCCCTCCTCAATGGAGATTTGGAGGAGGAAGTCTATGTAAGTCAGCCTCCTATTTTTGAAGATCCCAACTTTCCAGAATATGTCTACTATCTTTTGAAAGCACTTTATGGACTGAAGCAAGCACCTAGAGCCTGGTATGACACTTTGTCAAAGTTTCTTTTAGAGAATCACTTCACTAGAGGTACTGTAGACAAAACTTTATTCTTTAGAAATGTTAATGGCTCTAGTATACTTGTTCAAATTTATGTAGATGACATTATTTTTGGCTCTACAGATGAAAAAGTTTGCAAAAAGTTTGCCAAATTGATGCAAAGTAAGTATGAAATGAGCATAATGGGAGAACTAACTTACTTTCTTGGTTTGCAAGTTAAGCAAGTTAGTGATGGAATATTCATTAGTCAAACTAAATACATTTATGATCTTTTAAAGAAGTTTCATCTAATGGATTGCATATCTGCAAAAACTCCCATGGCCACTGCAACCAAGCTTGAATTAAACATTACTGAAAAGTCTGTGGATATTTCAAATTTATAGAGGCATGGTTGGCTCACTTCTGTACTTAATAGCTAGTAGGCCAGATATAATGTTTGCTACATGTCTTTGTGCTAGATTTCAGGCTGATCCTAGAGAATCTCATTTAGTAGATATTAAGAGAATTTTCAGATATCTCAACTGAACACCAAAACTTGGCATTTGGTACCCTAGAGATTCTGGTTTTGATCTAACTGGTTATTCAGATGCAGATTATGCAAGTTGCAGAATTGATAGAAAAAGTACAATAGGAACCTGTCAATTTCTTGGAAACAAGCTTGTGTCCTGGTTCAGTAAAAAGCAAAATTCAGTTTCTACTTCTATAGCTGAAGCTGAATATATTGTTGTTGGCAGTTGTTGTGCATAGATCCTGTGGATGAAAAACCAATTGCTAGACTATGGTCTGCAAGTGGAAAGGATTCCTATTTTTTGTGATAACACAAGTGCAATTTCCATCACTGAAAATCCAGTACAGCATTTAAGAACAAAGCACATAGACATCAAGTACCACTTCATAGGGGAACATGTAATGAATGGTACTGTGGAACTACATTTTGTTCCAAGTGAAAAGCAGCTTGCAGTTATATTTACCAAGCCACTGGATGAATCCACCTTTTCAAGGTTGGTAGGTGAGTTAGGTATGCTAAATTACTCTTGAATCTTTACAGATAATTTGCAAATTATAATACAGCCAGAAATTTAATTAATTTTTCAGTCTTGGATGAAATTTTGGCTAAGTCAAAATTTACATCTCGACGGATGATCGTTATCCATCGAATTTGATCATCCGTCGGTATATAATCTGTTAATAAAATCAATTATTTTTCTGAAATATTTTATGTCTCGACGGATAACTGATTTATCCTCATCCGTCGAATTGTCTTATTCTTAGCCGTTGATTCTCTGAACATTATTCATCGAGTATACTTACAGTTTGTAAGCATAACACGACGGATAATTGATGGAATTTTTTACAGTTTATTTTTTAAACGGCTATTTTTGGGCAATTCTTATTGGTTACTTTATTTTACTTTATTATTTTTGATAGTTATTTTTGAGAGAGTATAAAAGCATAATTCATTTTCATTTCTTTATCATTCTCAAATTATCTGCTCTAACTTCTCTCTTTCTCAAAAGCACTTACTCTCTTTCTGCAAATTTTTACTCTCTAACAATGGCACCAGTTGTCATGATCATGTCACAAACTGGATTTATCTATGAGAAGAACAACTTCACTGCTCTTGTGAACAAGGGGATTTAACAGTCTGGCGACTACCACAAAATGATGGATTTTGTGAAGTACTGCAAACTCAACTAGGCCATGTTGGAATCATCCACCATTTACTGTGAAGTTGTTGAAGAGATGTGGATGACTGCAACATACAACTCAACCGATAAAACTATCACTTTCACTATTAAAGGTAAGGAATTCTGCGTTTATAGTGATATTGTTAAAGCATGTTTCAAATTCCTGATAATACTGTAACTTCTCCACACATAGACAGTGACATTGGTAATATGCTTAACTCCATGGGCTATGCACTCTCTACTTCTAAATTAAGGGAAATTAGGAGGTTGGGTCTTAGGAAGGAATGGAGTTATCTATGTGATGTAGTTACCAAGGTATTCTCTGGTAAAATCAGTAATTTTGATTCAGTCAATATCTCTATGCTTAACATGCTTTACATGCTAGTAACTGATAAATTTTTAAACTTTAGTGATCTTGTCATTTTTGAGTTGAGGTTTAAGTTAGGGGAGCTAAATAAGAGGGGTAAAAATGTTTACTAAGCTAGATTCTTAATGATGCTTGCTAACCACCTCTCTGAGGATATTGTGCTTGAGAACCCGACCAATAAATTAGATTGTTGGGTTCAAGGAAGGAGAATCATTGCAGATTTGAACAGAGCAAACCATCACAAAGAGGTGCCACTCTTCTATTTTTCAGTTATGGAGGCACCTCAGGTAAGTGAGGTAATTTTAACTGTCCCTACTCTTTCAACCTCACAAACTTCTTTGCATTCTAGTGTAGCTATGGTAACTGTGTCATTGACCCAACAGTTACCTACCCAAGCTGCCAAACCCAAAATTTCAAAATCAAAGACAAAGAAAGCCCCCTCTGGTGTCTCTCAAAAGATGCCAGTTGTAAAATCCACAAAACCTAAAGAGGGGAGTGTGAAGGTGGGTAAGAAAGGTGAGGGACAAGGTGAACATTAAAGAAACCCTAAGGATAAGGTTGGAGAGGTGAGTGTTTTCCAGCCTAGCCACACTGCAGTTTCCCAACAAACTACAGTGCTTAATAAGGATATTAGCTCATTACTAGTTGTATCCTCCTAAAAGGATGTGACTTTTAAACAAAGCTCTCAACCAAGAGCACAGGCCAAAAAGGTAAGGGACACAAGCTCACCCCAAACTTACACTAGAAAGAAGAAATCAAAGACCCTTGGGGATGCACAGGGTTCACACACTGTGCAAACTGGTGCTAAAGACACAGTCACTGCACCTTCTCAAAGTCAGGTTGATATGGCTCCAATAAATGTGGAGTCACAACCAAAATCACTAACAATTGAAGCCCCTGAAACACCAAATTCTCCCACACACTTTTTGGATGTTGACATGATAAACACATCACTTCCAAATTCTCCATCTTTAACTCTCTTGGAGAAGCCAAAAATATAGGATTTTATACATCACAGAAGCATGGTAAAACATTTTCTTGATATAAAATCCATATAATCGCATACAAATCGTGAATAAATCGAGGGATCAATTACTAACCTTTAATAGCGATCCAAGAACGATGAACGGAGATCCCTAGCAGCTGCTCCTCAAGTGTGAAGCACTCCACCGATATCCACCAAGAGATCAAAATAATGGAGGGAGGAAGAGGTTGAGAGAATTAGTTGCCTCCCTCTCTTTTCTACTTTAGAATTAGGTTTTTTTTTTTATTTGGGTTGAGGAAAATAGGGTTTATAATAGTATATTTATAGGCAAAATTTTCAGCTGAAAATTTTCCCATAAAATATTATTATTATTAACCCTTTAATTGATTATTCTTATTAACCAATTAACTAATAATTAAAACACCTTTTAATCATTAATCCCTTTTCCAAACACTTTAGAAAAATAATTCTCTTACTTGATTTAATATCCAAAATTAAATTCTTAATTAATAATATTAAGAACTTTTCTTAATTAATTTATAATTAATTAAATCTCATTTAATCAATTATTAAATTTACTAATTAATTATTTATTTCACAAATCATTTAATCAATTATTAAATTTACTAATTAATTATTTATTTCATAAATAAATAATTACCAACCATTATTAATTAATTTCTCCACCATTAAATCATTCTCTTTTATGGTGTGACCCAGTAGGTTCAATATTAAGCCGGTACTAGAAATAAATAATAATAAAACTATTTTATCATTATTTATATAAATTCTCTAATTCATTAAATATGATTAATTAATAAATTAATCACATTTATTCTACATCGTGAGTGATACTTCTCAGCATATCGCGACTATCCGGATCATACGAATTCACTGCTTAGAATACCAAGAACCTATTCAGTGAATAGTTACCGTACAATTAATTCCTTCTACCCTGCAATATCATGATTAAATACAAGGCATGGAACTCGTGTCAAGCCTATCTTATTTAATCATATGCTTTCACATTCACTATGCTTAGTTCTAATTAATGTGAATTAGAAACTCCTTTCTAATTTCATTCACTCTGGCTAGAGATTCCTGAACTAGCATAAGTGGATCAGTATTGAACATTCTCTTCCTTCACTGAAAGGGGTAGATCCTTTATTGATCATACACTATCTTCGTGCACAAATTCCTACACCCAGTAGAGCCCTTATTATTGTCCCTAGAGACTAAGAACTAAACCAAAGTATAGTTCAGTGTACACAAGATGACTATGATGGCCTCAAGTCTAAGGATACTTGTACAATTATCACTATGTGAACATCTGCTGACACGTGAGTGAACTCCAACAGTTGTTCAGCTGTGTGAGTCATGTTCAGTGAACTTATTCTATAATAAGCACCTACATACTAGCTATAGTGTCACCACACAAATTTCTATGAGAACAAACATCCTTCATAATGAAGCAAGCATAGTATGTACATATCTTTGCGGATTACTAATTACCAGTTAGTAATCCTACGACCAGGAAATATTTAAGTTCAGAGTTATCATCTTTTAGGTCTCATTATTACGATCTCATCATAATCCATAAAAAACATTACTCTAACTATGGTATATCCTATTTAAACACTTAAATAGATAAAGCCCGCAATAAAACCAAAACAAGTCTTTTATTAATATCAATGAAATCAAAACAGATTACATAAAAGTTATTCCTAAATCATCATACATGATTGGACTTAGGACACATCTCTTTCAATCTCCCACTTGTACTAAAGCCAATCACTCTGGTATCCAATACCCATCTTGTCTTTATGACGATCAAAGTAACTTTGAGAAAGTGGCTTTGTTAAAGGGTCTGCTATGTTGTTATGTGTGTCAACTCTATTGACGTTGACATCTCCTCTTTCAACAATCTCCCTAATCAGATGAAAGCGCCGCAGGACATGCTTGGAATTCTTATGAGATCTTGGTTCTTTAGCTTGTGCTATTGTTGCGTTGTTATCATAATACAACACAATAGGCTCCTCAATGCTAGGAACAACTCCCAACTAAGAAATAAATTTCCTCATCCAGACGGCTTCTTTTGCAGCCTCACTTGCAGCTAAATATTCTGCTTCCGCTGTGGAGTCAGCCGTTGTAGACTGTTTGGAACTCTTCCAACTAATCGCACCACCATTCAGAGTAAACACGTACCCTGACATGGATTTGCTATCATCACTTTCTGATTGAAAACTAGAGTCAATATAACCCTCTATTTTTAACTCATATTCACCACCAAAAACAAGAAAAATATCCTTAGTCCTTCGCAAGTACTTAAGGATGTTCTTCACTGCTTTCCAGTGGTCTTCACCTGGATTGGACTGATATATGCTCGTCACACTTATTGAATAAGCAACATCAGGCCTAGTACATAACATCGCGTACATGATAGATCCTATTACTGAAGCATAAGGAATCTTACTCATACGCTCTCTTTCCTCAGGTGTCTTAGCACACATCTTTTCAGAAAGGGACACTCCATGGCTCATCGGTATGAGACCTCTTTTGGAGTTTTCCATGCTAAACCTTTTAAGCACTTTCTGGATGTATGTACCCTGGGTAAGACCTATCATTCTTCTAGATCTATCTCTATAGATCTTCATACCGAGAATGTAGGATGCTTCTCCCAAGTCCTTCATAGTGAAGTTCTTCGATGGCCACACTTTGACTGATTGCAGCATCGATATATCATTTCTTATAAGAAGTATGTCATCCACATACAATACAAGAAATGTCACCGTACTCCCACTGACCTTCTTGTAGACACATGGTCCATCTTTGTTTTTGATAAAATCAAACTCTTTGATTATCTCATCAAAATGGATGTTCCATCTACGAGAAGCTTGCTTTAAACCATATATGGTTCGCAGCAGTTTACATACTAGGTGTTCATTTCCCTTGGAAAGAAAACCCTCTGGCTGTGTCATATACACTTCCTCTTTAAGTTTCCCCATTGAGGAAGGCCGTTTTCACGTCCATTTGCCAGATCTCATAGTCGTAGTAAGCAACAATTGCAAGCAAAATCCGAATTGATTTTAACAGGGCTATAGGCGAAAAAGTTTCATCAAAGTCAATCCCTTGCCTTTGTTTGAATCCTTTTGCCACGAGCCTGGCCTTATAGGTCTCCACCTGGCCATCTGCTCCAATCTTTCTTTTGTATACCCATTTGCACTCAATAGGCTTCACACCCTCAGGTGCTTCAACCAAAGTCCATACTTGGTTGGTATACATAGATTCCATTTTGGATTTCATGGCACTTTGCCATTTCTCTGAGTCAACACTACTCATAGCCTCATTATAGGTCATAGGGTCGTCATCATCAATGATTGACAACTCATTGTCATTCTCAATGACAAGGCCATTATACCTCTCAGGTTGGCGAGACACTCTCCCTGTCCCACGAATGGGCTGTTCCACAGAAGGTTGTTCAGTCTGAATAGGTGTTTCCACTTGAACCGTAGTAGTCTGTGCTTCTTGAACTTCATCAAGTTCAATCTTGCTCCCACTGTTTCCTTCAAGGATAAACTGCTTTTCCAAGAAGGTAGCATGTCTAGAGACAAACACCCTATGATCGGTGTAAAAGTAATACCCTAAAGTCTCTTTAGGATATCCCACAAAATTACATTTTACGGATCGAGATTCCAGCTTATCTGGGTCAACTTTCTTGACATAAACTGGACATCCCCAAATCTTAACGTGTTTAAGACTCAGTTTCCTTTATTTCCATATCTCATATGGAGTTTGAGGAACAGATTTGGAAGGCACCTTATTCAGTAAATATGCCGAGGTTTCTAATGCATAACCCCACAGGAATACTGGAAGATTTACATAGCTCATCATGGACCGAACCATGTCTAACAAAGTTCGATTTCTCCTTTCAGATACCTCATTCAGCTGTGGAGTATATGGAGGAGTCCACTGGGAGACTATACCATTTTCTTTGAGATAAGCTAGAAACTCTCCATTCAAGTATTCACCACCTCGATCTGATCGAAGAGTTATAATACTATGTTTGGTTTGTTTCTCCACTTCACACTTATATTCTTTGAACTTTTCAAAGGCTCCAGACTAATGTTTCATCAAATACATATATCCGAATCTAGATCGATCATCTATGAAAGTAATGAAGTATGAAAATCCACCCATGGCTTGCGTAGACATTGGTCCACATACATCTGTGTATACCAATCCTAGCAAATCTGCAGCCCTCTCTCCATGTCCACTAAATGGAGATTTGGTCATTTTACCCAATAGACAAGACTCGCATGTAGGATATGATTCAAAATCAAAGGGGTCAAGTAACCCTTCCTTATGCAATGTCCGCAGTCTATTTTCACTAATATGACCAAGTCTGCAGTGCCACAAGAAAGTGAGATTTTCATCATCCCTTTTTCTTTTATTAGTATGTTCAATTTATAGTAAATTATGCTCTACGTCACATACATACAGACCATTGTTTAAAATACCACATCCATAAAGAACGTTATCTCTAAGAATTGAACATTTATTATTCTGAATAACAAACGAAAATCCAGCCAAGTCTAACATGGGAATAGAAATAATATTCCTCACAATCGAGGGAACAAAATAACAATTATTTAAAACAATAGTCTTGCCCGTAGGCATATGTAAATGAAATGATCCTACAGCTTCAGCAGCAACTCTTGCTCCATTTCCCATCCGTAGAATCACCTCCTCTTCTTCAAGAGTCCTACTTCTCCTTAGTCCCTGCAACGAATTACAAATATGAGAACCACAGGCGGTATCTAATACCCAAGTAGAAATTTGATTTAATTACATATTCAATTCAATCATGAACATACCTGAAATAGAAGCGGTAGTCTCACTACCCTTCTTCTTCTTCAATTCTGCAAGGTAAACCTTGCGGTTCCTCTTCCAGTGCCCCACTTTGTTACAGTGAAAGCAAACAGCTTTGCTCTTGGGGTCTTCAACTTTTGGTGGAACCGGCTTTTTCTCACCTACTTTCTTCTTCTTGGAAGGGTTCTTTTTCCTTTTCTTAGGATTGGAACCTTCACCAATTAGAAGAAAAAAACTCTTCTTAGGGGGAAAATTCAATTCCGCAGTCTTCAACATGTTGTGCAGTTCAGGCAGGCTGACATCCAGCTTATTCATGTGAAAGTTCACAACAAACTGCGAGAACGAACCTGAAAGTGATTGCAAGACCAAGTCTTGGCTCAGCTCCCCATCCATGGCAAAACCAAGTTGTCCAAGACGTTCAATCAAATTGATCATCTTAAGTACATGGTCATTTACAGATGATCCCTCAGACATCCTACAACCGAACAGCTCCTTCGATATCTCATATCGAGCTGTCCTCCCTGCCACATCATACAACTCTTGTAGATGCATAAGGATAGTGTGAGCATCCATATGCTCATGCTGCTTCTGTAGCTCAATGTTCATGGAAGCTAGCATGATGCATTGAGCAACATTTGCATCATCTATCCACATACGATACACAACATGTTCATCATTATGTGCATCACTAGCAGGTTCAGTAGCTTAGGTGAGTCAAGCACATATTCCAGCTTCTCAACCCTGAGAACAGTTCTCAAGTTTCGAAGCCAGTCAGCAAAATTAGGACCAGTCAACTTGTGAGCATCTAGTATACTCCGGAGTGATAATGTAGAAGATATAACGAATATAGTAAATCTGTAAATGATGAACACATAACAACACTTAGCAAATATTCAATTTCATTTCAAAACACTATATGAATCGGGTCTTTATTCATAAGTGGCTCCCACTAGTTTATCTAAATTATATAACCCCCTTAAGTGAAAAATTAAGCATTCATAATGCTAGTGGGAATAGGGATCATACATTCCATCACACAACCTCGGCTGTAGCACGAAACGTCATGTCATGTTCAATAGGCAGACAGCTCTTGTCAATTACATCTTATGTTATTCCATAATAAAACTTTAGCCTCTTGAATAATTGAGTCACGGCTGTAGCACGACAGACTCAATATTCTAAGTCAAGTCTAACCCAACATTTCGTACAATTGAATCAGTCTCCAACGGCCCACGGCTGCAGCACATAACGACCTTTAGATTCTAATTCAATGTACACATCTCTATGTAATAGACAAGTATTTCTTATTTCGAAATCAAAGCTCTTGGCTGTAGCACGAAACGACAATGATTTAAAAATAAGAACTACTTTCTACCATGTTGGAAGGCTTTGACCGACACAAGCCCGTTGTGTCATTGGCCAATTACTACTTGATATTATTTAATTTTAGAGGGATTATATTATGTTACAATCATAATCATATTATAAAGAGATTCTTCCTTTTAAATTAAATATTTCAAATCAATAATCGATAATCAGATGATTCCCAGATCGGGGGGAGCATTGTCAAGAGGCGTCACTTAATACCCCTTTCTTACAGATAGAAATCTGCTTTTGACAGAATCATCCTTTCTCTCAATATTGAAAATTCATATTTAATTACGTGTTTCATAAACACAAGAATCTCATGATTGTATTCATAATATTATTGTTAAGGCAAGAAATGATTCCTATTCTAGATTTTCTAGAGCACGTCTTATATTGATTTAAGTTCACCTAAATCTATCATCGCATGGTAAACATATGCATATATCATATATAAAAATAAATAAACAAGTAAGCATGCAAGCAATATCATGTCACACATTGATATAATGATGTATGAATTTATTATAGCATTTAAAAGCAATTAAAACAATTAAAACATGCTTTAAAACACTTTCGGGAATATAAACAGTTCAAAACTTTTATATATAAAAAAAAAATTAGACCACTCCATTAGATACGTCTCGGAAAAACGAATCCAACGATATATTGCACACCCAAAATGGAGTTACAGGAACGCGTTACAAGCCCTGTAACGCATTCCGGTAATGCGTTACAACCCTTTTAAGCCATTAAAATGTGTAACGCATTCCGTGAATGCGCCGCAGGGTGTAACGCATTCTTGGAATGCGCGACACCCCCTTCCCCGCATGCGCTGCACGCGCCTGCAGCAGCCGACTCAGAATTTTTATTTTTTTTAATCAACAGCCGCCACACTGTCTTACACCGAACGCCGTGCCACCCACCATCAACATCAGAACGTACTTTAACATTCAGTAGCATATAATATATATATATATATATATATATATACATAACATATTACAAATATATACATATTATTTAATTACGAATTTTATTTAAAACAACTTCAAAAAATCATAATAATTAATCCATACATCAGAAAATTATGAAAAAAATACCCAGACGATCTACAACACTTGTAGAACCCAGATCTACAGTCAAAACAATTTTGAGAAACAATTTCTAATCAATCATAATTAATCCATGATATAACTAGAAAAAATCATAATAAATTCATACAAGATCATAAAATTCTTAAATTTTTATCACAGATCTATATGCATACAACCTATGCTCTGATACCATTGTAGGATTTTATACATCAGAAAAGCATGGTAAAACATTTTCTTGATATAAAATCCATATAATCGCATACAAATCGTGAATAAATCGAGGGATCGATTACTAACCTTTAATAGCGATCCAAGAACGATGAACGGAGATCCCTAGCAGCTGCTCCTCAAGTGTGAAGCACTCCACCGGTATCCACCAAGAGATCAAAATAATGGAGGGAGGAAGAGGTTGAGAGAATAGTTGCCTCCCTCTCTTTTCTACTTTAGAATTAGGTTTTTTTTTTATTTGGGTTGAGGCAAATAGGGTTTATAATAGTGTATTTATAGGAAAAAATTTCAGCTGAAAATTTTCCCATAAAATATTATTATTATTAACCCTTTAATTGATTATTCTTATTAACCAATTAACTAATAATTAAAATACCTTTTAATCATTAATCCCTTTTCTAAACACTTTAGAAAAATAATTCTCTCACTTGATTTAATTTCCAAAATTAAATTCTTAATTAATAATATTAAGAACTTTTGTTAATTAATTTATAATTAATTAAATCTCATTTAATCAATTATTAAATTTTCTAATTAATTATTTATTTCACAAATAAATAATTACCAGCCATTATTAATTAATTCCTCCACCATTAAATCATTCTCTTTTATGGTGTGACCCTGTAGGTTCAATATTAAGCCGGTGGTAGAAATAAATAATAATAAAACTATTTTATCATTATATTAATTAATAAATTAATCATATTTATTCTACATCGTGAGGGATACTTCTCAGCATATCACGACTATCCGGATAATACGAATTCACTGCTTAGAATACCAAGAACCTATTCAGTGAATAGTTACTGTACAATTAATTCCTTCTAACCTGCAATGTCATGATTAAATACAAGGCATGGAACTCGTGTCAAGCCTATCTTATTTAATCATATGCTTTCCCATTCACTATGCTTAGTTCTAATTAATGTGAATTAGAAAATCCTTTCTAATTTCATTCACTCTGGCCAGAGATTCCTGAACTAACATAAGTGGATCAGCATTGAACATTCTCTTCCTTCACTGGAAGGGGTAGATCCTTTATTGATCATACACTATCTTCGTGTACAAATTCCTACACCCAGTATAGCCCTTATTATTGTCCCTAGAGACTAAGAACTAAACCAAATTATAGTTTAGTGTACACAAGATGACTATGATGACCTCAAGTCTAAGGATACTTGTACAACTATCACTATGTGAACATTTGCTGACACGTGAGTGAACTCCATCAGTTGTTCAGCTGTGTGAGTCATGTTCAGTGAACTTATTCTATAATAAGCATCTACATACTAGCTATAGTGTCACCACACAAATGTCTATGAGAATAGACATCCTTCATAATGAAGCAAGCATAGTATGTACCGATTTTTGCGGATTACTAATTACCAGTTAGTAATCCTACGACCAGGAAATATTTAAGTTCAGAGTTATCATCTTTTAGGTCTCATTATTATGATCTCATCATAATCCATAAAAAACTTTACTCTAAACTATGGTATATCTTATTTAAACACTTAAATAGATAAAGCCCGCAATATAACCAAAACAAGTCTTTTATTAATATCAATGAAATCAAAACAGATTACATAAAAGTTATTCCTAAATCATCATACATGGTTGGACTTAGGACACATCTCTTTGAAAAAATCCAAGCAAGTGAGCATCATCTTCTAGATGATTTGTTGGCTCACTTGCCATTTCTTTCTGAAATTGTTGAGACATCTGTGCCAAAATTCTTATCAATCTGCACATAGTCCACAATAGTTTCCACTCCAAACTCATTCATTTCTACTCACTCGATGGATATTATTCATACGTCGAGTAGTGATTATATCCTGATGGATAAGCTTAACAGCAATTATCCATCGGATACTCAAATTGCTAACCTGACGGATATCCCTTATCTATCGAGTGTATCTGCACAGCTTCAAATTTCATCAATTATTACAAGTGCAGAAGACTTAGTGGTAGTGCAATCTGTGGTGCCCTCCAAACCCGGATCAGAATTTTAGGGTCCACAAGACAAACATAACATATAAACCTTTATATAAGATACTAATTGCAATGACCCTGCTTTACATAACCACGGATCGCAACAGGTTAAAGTATGAAAACAAGCCACAACCTTAACTTTTATTACATCGTACCGAATCCCAACTAATTTAACTTACAACTGATAATAAAATTATTCTTACAATCTTACTATCTCACTACCGCAATAAGCTCCTGCTAGCTCGATCCAACTCAATCTGGAATCCTAGCTCGTACATTGAACTGGGAAACCTCGCTATCAACCGTATCCTTCTTAACTATAGAATAAATAAAAAATTCGCAAGAGTGAGCTAACTAGCTCAGCAAGTCACAATGACAATAAATGAGGTTAATCAATGATCAAACGAGATTATTCAGAGGAATCAAGTTTATTGCTAAATAATCATTAGAATTGGATATTCATTTTAAGTTTTTAAAACCAAGGTTAGGCTGTTGATCAGTCACGCACTAACCCCGAGCAAAGCACACAACACTGCTCTAAATACTGGATCCAAGGCACACATTAGCCAAACTTGACCATTGATATGGTCTGGCCACGAATCTGGTCCATACATAAAAACAACTATCCAATTCTAAAGCAGTTCAATATGATAAACAATATAATTCGATACAACAAGATCATCATCAATGGTGATTAAACACTTGAATAAAACGTAAGGAAACTCATGGATATCACATGGGTATATCAGGGTATGTATAAGAAACGGTTTTCAGTCCGTAAAGGATCAGGTATTAGACAAATAATGATTTTTCAAGGTATAGTTCTTTGATGTTATAAAGAATGATTGGAGTATAAAAGTTTCTGTGTTTTCAAACAATTTTGTTCCAGTGATTGGTGTTTGGTAGTTATACCTTTGGGGAGTAGTATCATATTTATATGGTTTGGTGTCTGAAGATCAACAAAGGATGGTTTATAAAGAATAAGGCTTACGGCTCAAGATCAAGAAAGATCAGGGTCAAAGGGTAAATATTTTAAAACACTTGCAATATAAAATAAGGGTTATTTTGAATAATAGCGACATATTATGAAACAGTTCGAAAATATTTGCGATATATCTTGAAGAAAAGTTCAAAAGTACTTGCCTTACAGTGCTTTACAACTATTACTGATCAATTTTGAGACGACTCTGTCGCTCAGGTTTTAACATCCAACCACTAGATCCCATTCGGTTTGACTTCGACACTCAGGTTTTCCTGTTGAAACTCTACTGAGCTCGTCGACTGATCACTAGGTTATCCTTAGTCCATTGTCCACTTTCAGATTTCCGACTAGGACCTACAGGGATGAAATACTTTATGTTAGACACTCAGTTATGCTTGACATATCCTCGCTAACCACCTACCCATACGATAGCGTATTCCGACTCGTAATCATTCATATTATATAAAACACAACCAACAATTAGGGTTCACATTCTCGAAATCGGTTTAGTGTTTGTTTTCAGAAAATACGTATACTCATCACTGAAATTAGGGTTACTGAGTTTTGGACAGAACGTTCACCAGAACATACAATCAAGTTCGTATAAAGTGTAAGTATATATATTCACTTGACATCCCGATAATTATCGGATACGCTCCCGCATTTCCATAGTTGATTTTCCGGAAATCGGGCAGCGTCTCCTTTATTTATCGGACTACCCGTCGAAACATCAATCGACGTCAATTCAACAACAAACAATATAATAATTACTTCAGCCGATACCATAACCGAAATCCACGTCACAAATCCCAATCACCGATTCAACTACTTTATTATTACTATTATTCGAATTACAATTCAGACCTTAATAATTATATCCGACTATTTACAATTTGAAAGTAACAGTACGAATCAAATATTAAATATTGTTTTATAATTATAGGACTCAGAATTAATTCATAATGGTCCACCGTCGACTCACCGAAGTTCACCGTCGACGGCGGAAGTTCACCGTCGACTCACCAAGTTCACCGTCGACGACGGCAAAATTTACGGGTACCCGATTAGTTTCGGGTTTCCAACATAATTTCACCGATAAAATAAATATTCCGCATGAAGAATAATTATATCACGAAATTACTCAATGAATTCTCTGCAGAAAATACCAGTTTCGATTAATAATCACAAAAACCGAAACAATACAGAGATTAAGATAATCAGAAAGAAATAAGGCAGCAACAGTAAGCACACAGGCAGTACCAACAACATCATCCCAACACCCACACACTGGTGCACATACAGATACACACTTAACACATGCACACACGCACACAATACACACACCATACACACACATCTATACGCGCTCAAACGCGCAACTGGAGAAGGCGGCGAACTCTTACCGGAAAACAAAACATAGGGAGACAGGGCTCGAGAGATTGAATGTCCTGGTGTGTGTTTTTCATTGAGAAAAATAGGATTAAACGGGTAGGTGACACGTATCCAACTGACTGCCAAAAGATTAACACGTGTCACTAATTTAATTATATGCCCGGTTCTGCACCGCATTTTGGATTTTTAACGAACCAAGTTGCGAATAAAACACATTTATAAAATCACGAAAATAGTCTCAAAATGTTATAAATACCCCGAAGTAAATAAAAATGTAACTTTCGAAATTTTAAAACAATTTTTTAAAACACACTTTATACCCGCTTTTATCAATTAAACGAATAAACGCAAGTGTAAAATTAATCCCAAAAATTTCCAAAATAATTTTAAAATTCTCGGAATAATTCAAACTTAATAGAATATGAGTTTCATAATTTTTGAAGAATTCTGTAATTAAATATAGATTTTACAAATAAATATAATTAAAAAATCATACAGGGTTAAATAATTGATGAAATATTGATTTCTAAATTTTATAAAATCCCAAAAATAATTATTGTAATTATAGAATCATAAAAACAATTTTAAAGACATTCCAAATATATATGCATTTAAATTTGCACTAAATCCACTTTTGAAATTGAAAACAATTCAATACGACTCCATAATTAATCACGCAGACAACCCGGTACACCATAAATCACATATATATAAAAATCAAACAACACATAGCGGTCAAAACCAATATACATATTTTATTTATTTAATAATTTCTATAATCACATATTTAAATAATTCAAAAATATACGAGTCGTTATATCCTTCCCCCTTAAAAAGATTCTGTCCTCAGAATTTGGTCTAACTAAACAAGTCAGGATATTTGTCAAATATATCTGACTCTAGTTCCCAAGTAGACTCTTTTACTCGAGGGTTTCAAACGTATTTACTATGGATATATTCTCATTTCCAAGAATTCGCCTTTAACGATCAAGAATTTGGATCGATCACTATATGCAGAATAAACTTAGACAAGAGCACATTGGCTCCTAACCAATCGCTTAATTCAAATCAGATACTTATCACTTTAACATTGACAAGAAAAACATATTATGTGTACACACTGTTGTGACGGTCACTTCAACTCATTAACAACTTTACCTATATTTATCAATACCTTGAATGGTTTACTAAATTTAGGACTCAGCTTGTCCTCTTTATTCAGACCTGTCAAACCACTTTCAAGGTAAAACTTTTATTAACACTACTGGTCCTATTTCTATATTCATACTCTCCTTCGATACAATTCTGTTTCTTTCTTTGTCTACTCTGAGCTGCTTCAATCAATATCGTTACGCCCTTGGTGTGCTGGATTAACTTAGAATTCGACAACTTCCTTTCTCCCACTTTATCTTAATAAAGTGGGGACCTATACTTGCGTCTACATAAGATTTGGTAAAGTGACATTCTAAAGCTTACATCGATGATAAATGATCATCCAAGTTTTCCTTAAAACTCAACCTCTCAACATATCTTATTTTTCGTGAATCGCTTCCTCATTTTGACTCTTCGCTTAAGGATGGTAAGCGGTGCGCATTTTCAACTTGGTTTCCAAACATTTAAACATCTCCTATTCATTTCCATCAGTTAAGGCTGAAAGGTAATCTCATATATAAACTTCAAATTTTACTCTTTCCAATTTAGAATAACCCTGAATCATTCAACATGGCGATCCTTTCGTTAATAATATTCTTCTTTTAAGAAAATATGGAAATCTTCTCAATCTCCTTCAGTCATACTCAGGCTTCTATTAGATCAATGAATTCTTTGAACTTGGATAGTCCTGTAATTGGATGAGTAATTGCTCCGTACGTTGATTCTGTTGTTAATCTTATCAAACAATATTTCTACCTTTCTGTTAGGAATAACCAACTTCTTTATAATCGCGGATCACTTCGTTCTCTAAATTTAACAATACTAAGTCTGAAACAAGTATCCTTCCAGGTATTCTGGGTCTTTTAACAAACAAGAAACTCAAGTACTAACTTGACAATCAAGGTTTAAAACTTATTTTATTCAAAAAGGATTTTGGAAATTTTGTAAGAGAAAATCTTTTTCGAAAAATGGGTTAAAAAATTTTAAAAATCCCAAACCTGATTGTCCTTACTATATGAGTTGGTTGTTGTCTTTCCTTCTTATAACAAGGTACCAAATTAAAGGAACGATCACATAAAGGTCCATTTACTTCAATCTACCTTATCTCCTTTATTGGGTCCATTTGCCTTCCTTAATCTACGATCACTTCAATTGTCGTTGCATGTTATTGTATTCGTAGCTTCACATCAACACTTTCATACTGGTAATACTCCTGTCATCAACTTTGCAGTCGTAAAGTAGAACAGGTTATCCAATAGTCAACAAGTCCACCGACGACACATCACATTATTACTACAAATATATCACATTGTCATAACACCATTACCTAACTCTTAGGAAAGCTCCAGATCTATAATCTTCTCTAATTCTCTTTGAAAACTCATCTAGTCCCTTCCACAATCTAGTCATGGGTGGCCTAACTATTAATGACTTCTTTTAACCTGATAACAGCTATCCTCCTGAACACTTGAATCTTCTTTCTAACTTCTTCTCACCTTTATTTATATCTCAAGTATCCACCAATTACAGTAGCTTTTAAATCCATCCTCATAGGTACTGTTGCGTCATAGGACAAGTTTTAAACCGAGGGTATAGAACAGGAGGTAGGGTAAAGAGATACACTCACAGCCGAATGTCCAGTAAACAAGAATAAACAGATAGAGGTTATTAAATAGGTAGTCTCGTATCAAGAGGTGGTAGAATAACGTAGAATAACTTGAAGAGGTGCGATTATCATAACAGAAGGTAGTAACATTAATATTGATGGAGAAACAAGGTGCAAATCAAATCCGAGAAAAGATGACGATCCTTGGACGGAAAGCTCCAAATGATCAAATGATACAGGGAAACCAGGATCTACCATTGTCGTTGTCTAGAAAACACGTCGCAAGTTAAGAATCTCGAATCGCAATACGAACCGTGTCGGAGACCTACTATACAATCGCACTCAACCTCACAATGTCTTATCTTTCTTTTTCCTATTCCTAATCCTAACCCTCTACCCAATCCCGACAATCTACGCTTGTTTCAGTGACTTATAACATGTAGCTCTGATACTAACCTGTGGCGCCCTCCAAACCTGGGTTAGAAGTTTAGGGTCCATAACACAAACACAACATATAAACCTGTATATAAGATACTAATTGCAATGACCCTACTTTACATAACCATGGATCGCAACAGGTTAAAGTATGAAAACAAGCCACAACCTTAACTTTTATTATATCGTACCAAATCCCAACTAATTTAACTTACAACTGATAATAAAATTATTCTTACAATCTTACTATCTCACTACCGCAATAAGCTCCTGCTAGCTCGATCCAACTCAATCTGGAATCCTAGCTCGTACATTGAACTGGGAAACCTCTCTATCAACCGTATCCTTCTTAACTGTAGAATACATAAAAGATTCACAAGAGTGAGCTAACTAGCTCATCAAGTCACAATGACAATAATTGAGGTTAATCAATGATCAAACGAGATGATTCAGAGGAATCAAGTTTATTGCTAAATAATCATTAGAACTGGATATTCATTTTAAGTTTTTAAAACCAAGGTTAGGCTGCCGATCAGTCACGCACTAACCCCGAGCAAAGCACACAGCACTGCTCTAACTACTGGATCCAAGGCACACATTGGCCTAACTTGACCATTGATATGGTCTGACCACAAATCTGGTCCATACATAAAATAAACTATCCAATTCTAAACCAGTTCAATATGATAAATGATAGGGATAAATAAGTCCTGATTTTATAATTAATGGGCTGATAGGCCCAATAAGAAGATGTATGATATTCAGACCAGAAAGGTTAAGCCTGATGGACCAGATCAGGTCTGATGGAATAAAAGAGGCCCAAAAGCCCTGATTATTAATTAATTTCGTAATTAATTAATAAGGGAAAAATCAGCTATTGAGAAGAGTCCTGATAAGGATATAAATCCTTATAGATTATCCTCAAGGGGACCTAAAAGGATAAGGAATCAGTTTCCTACTATCTAGGACTCCAAAGTCCATTCTAATTATGAGACTTGCCCACCAAGTCTCCTATACCAAGTCCAATTCAAGGACTCCCAACATCTATATAAGGGGTCTCACCCCCACCAATCAGAACTACGTTTTTTGGCTTGATTCTCTAATTCACAGAGATACGTAGGCATCTCGTAAAGGCAGATTGAGTCACGAAGCACGAGAGCAGCCATTAAAGGCCTTGAGCTCCCGAATCTTAGTAATAAATACAGCAAATAATAACCTTAGCTTTTTATCCATAACATTTGGCGCCGTCTGTGGGAAAAACAACAACCATGGCGAGAACACGGAGAACAATTGGAGCTCTAGAGGAAGGAACACCATCAGAGACAACCCAGGTGATTTCATCAACCGTGGAGGTTCCTCCCCATTCAACTTATGCATCTACTCAGGGGGAAGCCCAGAAAGGGGCAACTCAACCTCAGCCACAAGGGACAACTCCCCCGACTATTCAAGGTACGAATCCTCAAGTTCAACAAGTACATATACCTATGAATTCTCGACCCGTCGGGTATGAATATTCAACTGTTGTTACTACTAACCCCCCTTATGGGATGCCCCTTCACCCTGAGGTTGGAGGAAGTAGATATGCTGGGCGAAGTGAAGCACGAGGGCGGTCGCCCCCCTATATACGAGGTTTGGATCCTATCCCTGAGGATCGGGAATTTTCTGGTCCATACACTGAGAGAGACTCCGAATCTTCGGATGATGAAGTGGCCCCGAGAAGGAGGCGTCCTGGAAAAGAGCCAATGGCCGATGGAAGGCAACGCCCCCAAAGCACCCCAGGGGTGAATCCCCAAGAAGTGCAGGAAAAGATCAGGGCTCATGAGGCTGAAATCCAAAGGCTGAGGCATGATTTGGAGGCTCACCAAGCCACCAGACCCCACATACCTCCTAGGGGGAGAAATCCTCCTCCTATCATAGACCTGGATGGTCCGGTAAGAAGAAGGGCTGCTGTCCCAAGAACTGATCCAAGCAATCTCCTTCCCCTTGGAGATCCTGACGATCCAACTCCACCCTTCACAGAAGAGATAATGAATGCCCATATCTCAAGGAAATTCAAGATGCCCACTATCAAAGCCTATGATGGCACGGGAGACCCCGCTAATCATGTTAGGACATTCTCTAATGCACTGTTGCTGCAACCCGTGAATGATGCTATAAAATGTCGGGCCTTCCCTCAAACCCTGTCGGGTATGGCTCAAAGATGGTACAGTCGCCTACCCCCAAATTCTATTGGATCATTCAGAGAATTAAGTCAGGCTTTTATTAAGCAATTCATCAGTGGAAGAGTCCATGAAAAAAGTTCAGCATCTCTTATGAGTCTTGTGCAGGGAGCTAAGGAATCCTTAAGAGATTACCTGAATCGTTTTACAAAGGAAGCTTTAAAAGTCCCAGACCTTAATGATAAGGTAGCCATGATAGCACTGCAACAAGGAACTAGGGATGAGTTTTTCAAGATGTCTTTGGCCAAACGACCCCCTGAGAGCATGTTGCAGCTCCAAGAGAGGGCAGGGAAGTATATCAAGGTTGAAGAAAGTATGAGGAAGACCGTAGTAAGTAATGAGCCCACTGGAGGCAAGAAACGAAAAACTGATTTGGAGTATATCGCTAAGGACAAATATCCTAGAACCGAACAAAACCCTGATTCAACCCCCAAGAAGGGAGGACCTGGGCAAAAGTTTACTGAATACGCTAAGCTGAATGCTCCCAGAAGTCAGATTTTGATGGAGATTGAGAAAGACAGAGATATTCGCTGGCCTAAGCCCTTGAAGGCTGATCCCGCCAAGCTAGATAAGGGCAAGTATTGCAGGTTTCACAAAGATGTTGGCCATGACACCGATGAGTGTAGGCAATTGAAAGATGAAATTGAGTTTTTGATTCGAAAAGGAAGATTGAACAAGTATACTGGAGATGGAGGGGACAGAATTAATAATGGAAGGAAGAACTTTGAAGATCGTAGGAGGGACCAAGACGATCAGGGGCGAAACCCCCAGCCTAGAGGACCAGTTATAAACACCATTTATGGAGGGCCGAGACCTCGAGGGCCTGTGATAAACACGATCTTTGGAGGTCCAACTGCTGCTGGATTGTCCAAAAATTCCAGAAAGGCATATACTAGAGAGGTTATGCATATTGTTGGAGAAGCCCCGAAGAGGGCCAGGACAGAAGTAACATTGGCTTTTGATGATTCCGACCTAGAGGGTGTGAAGTTTCCCCATGACGACCCGCTGGTCATAACACCAATAATAGGAAATAGCCCGGTTAAGAGGGTCCTTGTGGATAATGGTGCTTCTGTGGATATCTTGCTCCACGACACCTTTCTAAGGATGGGGTATAACGACTCCCAGTTAACACCAACCGACATGCCGATATATGGATTTGCTGGAGTAGAATGTCCTGTGGAAGGGATAATCAAATTGCCAACCACCATAGGTACGGAGCCAAGGCAAGCAACGCAGATGCTGGATTTCGTGGTGGTAAAGGCTAGTTCGACTTATAATGCTATCATGGGAAGAACAGGGATACATGCCTTCAAGGCAGTTCCCTCTTCCTACCACTCAGTCATGAAGTTTCCCACCCGAAACGGGATTGGAGAAGAAAGAGGAGATCAAAAAATGGCTAGAAGCTGTTATGTGGCCTCTTTGAGGGCAGATGGAGTCGGGGGGCAGGTTCTTCCTATTGAAGATATGGATGTTCGAGAAAATGATGAGAATAGAGGAAGGCCAGCAGAAGAATTGGTCTCGGTTCCTTTAGACCCCGAGAATCCTGAGAGGACGACTTTCATTGGAGCCACATTAGAGGAGCCCCTTAGAGGGAAGTTAGTGAAATGTTTGCAAGAAAATAGTGATGTGTTTGCATGGTCAGCAGCTGATATGCCAGGCATAGACCCGGAGTTGATTACTCACAAGCTAAACATAGATCCAAGCCGGAAGACAGTGAAACAAAAGAAAAGAAATTTTGCCCCGGAAAGACAAAAGGCTATAAAGCAGGAAGTGGAAAAGCTCTTAGAGGCCGGTTTCATTGAGGAGATTCAATTTCCGGAGTGGTTAGCAAACCCTGTAATGGTGAAGAAGGCTAATGGAAAGTGGAGGATGTGTATAGACTTCACCGATCTGAATGATGCATGCCCCAAAGACAGTTTTCCGCTGCCTAGAATTGATACTTTGATTGATGCCACCGCTGGACATGAGATGTTGAGTTTCATGGATGGGTTTAGCGGATACAACCAGATCAAAATGCATAAGAATGACATTCCAAAGGTATCATTTATCACTGACTTTGGTGTTTATTGTTATCTTGTTATGGCGTTTGGTCTCAAGAATGCAGGAGCCACCTATCAGAGGTTGGTGAATAAAATTTTTAAGGATCTTATTGGGAAGACTATGGAAGTCTATGTTGATGACATGCTAGTCAAGAGTCTAGTAAAGACTGATCATATAACCCATTTGAGGGAAGCTTTTGAGATCCTGAGGTACCACAAGATGATGTTGAATCCTACGAAGTGTGCTTTCGGAGTAGGATCTGGAAAATTCTTGGGATTGATGGTCTCAAAGAGGGGAATTGAGGCTAACCCCGATAAAATAAAGGCAATTCTGGACATGGAACCCCCAAAAACTGTCAAGGATGTTCAGAAACTCACAGGAAGGGTTGCTGCGCTAGGACGATTCATCTCCAAGTCAGGAGACAAGTGCTTGTCATTCTTCAAGTCATTAAAGAACATTAAAGACTTTGTATGGAGTGAGGAAAATCAGAAGGCATTTGAAGAGTTAAAGAAGTATATGGGCCAGGCCCCGTTGTTGGCCAAGCCAGTTCTGAGTGAAGTTTTATTCTTGTACTTGGCTGTTTCAGAAAGCGCCTTGAGCGCGGTGTTGGTTAAGGAGGAACTGAAAGTCCAGAAACCCGTATACTATGTCAGCAAAATTTTGCATGGTGCTGAGTTGAATTATTCAGCCATTGAGAAATTCGCTTTAGCCTTGGTAATGGCTTCAAGAAAGCTGCGTCCTTATTTTCAAGCTCACCAAATTGAAGTGCTAACAAATCAGCCACTGAGAAATATCATTCACAGTCCCAAGGCAAGTGGGAGACTGATTAAGTGGGCAATAGAGTTGGGAGAGTTCGATCTCAAGTATAAGCCACGTACGGCCATAAAAGCCCAGGCACTAGCTGACTTCGTGGTGGAATGTACCATACCCAACCAAGAAGTCGGGGGGCGGGAAGATACCATACCTCAAGACAAGAGAGTCGACAATGGGGACAGGGAGAAGAATGACAAGGAGAAAGAATATTGGGTTCTCTATTTTGATGGAGCATCAAAAACAAATTCCAGTGGAGCAGGGTTGGTTTTGCAAAGCCCTGATGGGTTCTTAATTAAGTATGCTATGAAGTTAGATTTTCCAACCACAAACAATGAGGCAGAGTATGAAGCCCTGATAGCTGGCCTTGGTCTAGCTGGGACACTTAGAGTCAAAAACTTAAAGGTCCGTGGAGACTCGAAGCTGATCATATCCCAGGTAAAGGGAGAATTTGAGGCAAGGGATGATACGATGGCTAAGTATGTCCGCCTAGTAAGGGCTGTGATGACCCAATTTAATGAATGCCATGTTGAACACATTCCGAGGGAAGAAAATGTTAAGGCAGATGCGCTATCAAAGTTCGCTTCGTCTGAGATTGAAGAAAGTTCAGGAAGTGTGTACTTCCGTGTTTTGAAGACACGGAGCATAGATGTTAAGCTAGTGGCTCCCATAGGCTTGGGGACGTCATGGATTGATCCTATCAAGGCTCACATTCAGACCGGTTGGTTGCCAAGTGATGCAACTGAAGCACGGAAGTTAACTATTCGGGCACTAAGATACTCTTTGATAGATGGGATTCTTTACAAAAGATCTTTCGTGGTTCCCTACTTGAGGTGTCTCAGGCCCGATGAGGCACGCTTGGCTCTTGAAGAAGTGCATGAAGGTATTTGTGGACAACACTTGGGGGGCAGGGCCTTGGCTCATAAGATAACTCGTTTAGGCTTCTATTGGCCAGAAATGATGGCTGATGCCAAAGAATATGTAAAGAAGTGTGACCGCTGTCAGAAGCATGCACCAATTGTTAGACAACCCCCTGAGATGCTGACCTCTATCAACTCGCCTATTCCCTTTGCCATGTGGGGGATGGATATTCTAGGGCCTTTTCCTATGGCCACGGCACAAAGGAAATTTCTGATTGTAGCCATTGATTATTTCACCAAGTGGATCGAAGCCAAACCCTTGGCCAAAATCACTACTAAGCAGGTTGCACAATTCCTGTGGGAAAACATTATGTGCCGATATGGAATTCCCCGTATCCTTGTCACTGACAATGGAACACAATTCAACAATGAGGAATTCAAGAAGTATTGTGAAGAAAATGAAATTAAGTTACGATTCACCTCTGTGGCTCACCCGCAAGCCAATGGACAAGCAGAGGTAGCAAATCGGATATTCCTGGATGGACTAAAGAAGAGGATCGAGAAGTCAAGAAATAATTGGGTAGATGAGATACTTCCAATATTATGGGCCTACAGGACTACTTGTAGAGTCACGACAGATGCAACTTCTTTCATGTTGGCATATGGGGCGGAAGCAGTAGTTCCCGTGGAGATATCACATTCCTCTCCAAGGATTCAGGCTTTCGATGAGAAAGAAAATGAGGAAGGGCAGAGATTAGCCCTGGATTTAATTGATGAAGTGCGAGATAAAGCACATGCAAAGATAGTAGAATATCAGAAAAAAGCTTCATTCTACTACAACCTAAGGGTTAAAGAAAGGTTTTTTAAACAAGGCGATCTAATCTTGAGGAAGATAGAAGCATCTGGTGTAGGACAAAAAGGGAAGCTTGCCCCGAATTGGGAAGGGCCGTACAGAGTCAAGAGTGTTCAAGGTAGAGGAACCTACAAGCTAGAGACTATGGATGGTTTTGAAGTCCCGAGAACTTGGCATGCACAAAACCTGAAGGTTTACTATGTGTAGGGAAGCCGGATACGATTCTCACTCGTCAGGATGGCGAGTAGGTTGAAAAGCACCTTGAAGCTTTGCTTGCTTAGGATTTATATGTTTTAGTTTTATTACGAAGTTTATTAAGACTTGTGTAAGGGACGAATTCCAGACAATTTTATGAAATTCATGAGTTCTTTAAAGTATGTTTGTGGCCTAACAAATAAAAATCAAATGCATGGATGCAAGCATAAAAGGTGATAAATGAAATAGATCTGATAGATGTTACAAAAGTTTGATAAATAAAGTCTCGAAAATAAAAAAAAACAAGCCACGCAGGGCTGAAAAAGCTCTAAGGAGCTGAAGTACCCTCGGCATCCATATCATCGTCCTCTCCACTCTCGCTGGATGTCTCTGTCGTCTCGGAGGAGGAGGAAGAGCTGTCGTCCTCAGCAGGTCTGGAAGAAGACTCGGGAGGAGGAAGGAGTGGATCCTGAGGAACATGGTCCGAGACAACTACTCGGGTACGAAACCTCTGTAACAAAGCCTCGTCATCAGGGCAGATATAGTCCGCCGGGTTAATATCAGGACAAGCCTCGTTCATGGTCCCAAGGGCCGTGTCCCAACCAGTCCTAAAAAACCCAGGAAAGACTGAATCATCCCTTATCCTCATGGATTGGGCAAACTCCTCCGAGTCCAGATAGTTGTCTATAGCTTTATCCTTCTCCGCCCGAAGTACCACCAGCTCGGCGTTAGACTCTCCGAGTTCTTCCTCCTTGCGCTTGAGCTTCTTCTCCAGGGTAGCGTACTTCTTCTGTTGCCTCCTGAGGGCATTATCGGCCTTATCAGAAGCCCGCTTCCATGATTCGGCTTGCCTCACAGCGCCTTGAAAATAGGCGTTAGACTGAAACAAAGCAATTAACAAAGTATAAGGCAAGAAAATGCTACAAGAACGAAAAATAAGTTCAAAAAAGAGAAGGCATACCGAAGCCAGAGACTGAGCTCCCATGAGCTTGATCCTCTCAAGATCAGGGGTGGCCACCACATCAGTAAAATCCTTGGGGGTCACGCTATGGTAAGACCAATCCCAAGCATGTTTCGTGGAACCAACTACGGTGTCCCCTCGGCGGAATCCCCAGAGAGGCTGAAAGGCGCCTGTGGCAGCAGCAGTAGGGGCAGCAGCAGTGATAGGACTACCATGGCCTCCAGCTCCTTCAGTTGAGGCCTCCCCTATAGGCTCTTTGTGCTTCTTCAAAAAGATAGGCTCCGTGGCCTTTCCCCGGGTGTCTAGGCCTGCGAGCCGAGCTTTCTTCATCCTAGCTGTTTCCTCAACCAAAGGAACATTGTCCTCGTTAATCTCCTTAGCAGCTGAAACAAAGCAAAGGACAAAATAAGTGAAGTTAATAATGCATGAAATGAAGTAAAATTGAGAAGGGAAGAAAAATACCCTGTTGAGAAACAGAGGATAGTCCCACATGAATCAGGGAAAACTCCTCTAAGAGAGTCCAGCTGGTGGTCGAGCCATCATCCTGAGTAAGCCCATTATAAATAATAGTTTCTTCAGGAGTTAAGTGAATGGATTTGAGGCTACCATCACTGACCTTCCCAAAAGAAGATCGAAAAAGTGTGCCCCAGTCACCATTCTCCTAACGTAACCCGACGAAACTATTCCTCCAATTTTGATTATTATCAGGAATAGAGGCGCTGTTAAAGATATGTTTGCTTTTGGGCCTTTGCTTGACATAGACCCAGCCGCAGATATTGGAAGAACTATTGTAACACTGAAAGACTTTCCTAAAAACAGCTACGGAAAGAGGAAAGCCCTCCCTAAGACAGCAGACCATAAAACATAGAATGTTCCTCCAGGCGTTTGGAGGAAGCTGACACGGGTTGATTTGTAAATCAGCCAAAAGATGAGGAGTAAAGGGGTGAAAAGGAAACCTAAGCCCAACATTAAGGGCATCTGTGTAAATGAAAAGAGTATCGGGTCTCCAGTGGCAAGTACGATCACCACCAGAGACTGGAACTAATCTAAGAGGAGGAAGGACGTTATAACGAGCATTTAGTTTATTGAAGTCTATGTTGTGCCAAGTATTACAATGATTAAAAGAGTCGAGATGTGCAGTGGAGGGATATTCATCCCCCCTAGTGTTAATCATATCGATTAAAGACATATACGAAGAACGAATATCGATATCCTTACCTCGTTTTGAAGCCGAGGCTATCTTTGCCGCCCTCTCAGAATTCTTGTCAGCCATTAGTAAGCTAGAAAAAGCCTGAAGGAGAGGTTGGAAAACTAAGGGAGGGGATTTGAGAGAGGAAAGGTTAGAAAGTTGGAGGAAGGATGAGGAGAAGTTGTAGAATGAGTAGAGAGGTGAAATGAGAGGTGTGGAGAAATCAAACTCTCACCCCACCTTTATATAGCCAAGGAAGGGGGATAATGGGCCTTAAAAAGCCCATTTGGGCCCAAAACTTAGAAGGTTCTGGAATTATCCAGGAAATTCCTGGAAAATTCAAGAGAATTCTAGCAAAAATCAGAAGAAAACTTGATTTTTTGAAGAATCTGGAAGGATCCAGAAACACCCCAGAAGAATTTGGAGCCTATAAAAGAGAGCCCAGTGAAAGGTTTGACCCAAAATAAAAGCCCAGTTCAGGAAAAATAATGAAATTAAATATTATTGGGCCTAAAAAAAAATATCAAGCCCAGATAAGGGCCCAAATATTCAAATCAAAGCCCTGCACCAGGGTCCAAAATCTGGAAGAAAATATATGTGAGTATTATCTTCAAAAAACCAGGAAAAACTAGGGGCCCAATTAACAAGGCCTGTGGAAAAGATGCCCAATAAGAAACAAGCCCAGAAAAGGGCCCAGATAATTGAAGTTGGAGGCCCAGGGATAAGGCCCACTATATTTAAGAAAGGGGTTATATCAGGCCCATGAGCCAAAGCCCTGTTGAAAAAATAAGCCCAAAGATCAGCCCAACAAATTCAGCCCAGGGTTAAGGGCCCAAATCCAAGTGTATGCAAATAAATAAATAAATAAATAATATATAAATATGTATATATTCCTGACCTGTTCGA
This sequence comes from Apium graveolens, assembly GCF_009905375.1. Classification (NCBI taxonomy): domain Eukaryota; kingdom Viridiplantae; phylum Streptophyta; class Magnoliopsida; order Apiales; family Apiaceae; genus Apium; species Apium graveolens. The sequence continues at coordinate 201,528,240 of NC_133648.1, forward strand.
CCAGAAAACACGAAGAAATCCTGGTCGAATGGCCTGAGGTCGAAACCCTTTCGATCAGGGGTAAAAAACGGCCTTAATTCGACCAGGACCAGGACTAATTCGACCAGAAATAATGAAAAATTCCTGATCGAAATCCTCGAGCCCGAATTGGCGTCGACCTGGGCAACCAAAAGGGGGTTAATTCGGTCAAAAATGGAGATCCTGACCGAAAATTCTGATCGAAATTGAATCCTGACCGAAAGAAGAAAATCCTGATCGAAATAGAATCCTGACCGAAGGGAGGAAATCCTGGCCGAAATTCGACCAGGATTCCTGATCGAAAGCATCCTGCCCGAAACCCTGTCGACCAGGGCAATCTGAAGGTTAATTCGACCAGGATCCTGGTCGAATGGATTCCTGGTCGAAATTTTTATATAAAAAAAAAATCTGAAAAATTACAGAAAAAATAAGGAAATTCCTTAAATAATTTCTGAAAAATGTTAATATTTTCAGAAATAAGGAATAAAACCAGAAAATTAAAGGATAAATCCCAGAAATTAGGGAAAAATCCAGAAAATAAGGAAATTCCTTAAATAATTTCTGAAAAATGTTAATATTTTCATAAATAAGGAATAAATCCAGAAAATTAAAGGATAAATCCCAGAAATTTAGGGAAAAAATCCAGAAATTAAGGATAAATCCCAGAAATTAAGGGAAAAATCCAGAAATTAAGGATAAATCCCAGAAATTAAGGGAAAAATCCAGAAATTTAGGGAAAAAATCCAGAAATTAAGGATAAATCCCAGAAAATTAGGGAAAATCCCAGAAAATTAGGGAAAAATCCCAGAAAATTAGGGAAAATCCCAGAAAATTAGGGAAAAATTCCTGGAAATTAAGATAATTTCTGAACAAAAGGAAGATTCATTGTAAATGTGTAGGTCGCTCCACACTTTACGCAAAGACGAAACCCTGAAAGGGAACGAATAGATTTAACTTCTGCGAAACCTAATCAATGTTTCCCAAAAGTTGGGGGGCAAATGATAGGGATAAATAAGTCCTGATTTTATAATTAATGGGCTGATAGGCCCAATAAGAAGATGTATGATATTCAGACCAGAAAGGTTAAGCCTGATGGACTAGATCAGGTCTGATGGAATAAAAGAGGCCCAAAAGCCCTGATTATTAATTAATTTCGTAATTAATTAATAAGGGAAAAATCAGCTATTGAGAAGAGTCCTGATAAGGATATAAATCCTTATAGATTATCCTCAAGGGGACCTAAAAGGATAAGGAATCAGTTTCCTACTATCTAGGACTCCAAAGTTCATTCTAATTATGAGACTTGCCCACCAAGTCTCCTATACCAAGTCCAATTCAAGGACTCCCAACATCTATATAAGGGGTCTCACCCCCACCAATCAGAACTACGTTTTTTGGCTTGATTCTCTAATTCACAGAGATACGTAGGCATCTCGTAAAGGCAGATTGAGTCACGAAGCACGAGAGTAGCCATTAAAGGCCTTGAGCTCCCAAATCTTAGTAATAAATACAGCAAATAATAACCTTAGCTTTTTATCCATAACAATAAACAATATAATTCGATACAACAAGATCATAATCAATGGTGATTAAACACTTAAATAAAATGTAAGAAAACTCATGGATATCACAAGGGTATATCAGGGTATGTATAAGCAACGGTTTTCAGTCCGTAAAGGATTAGGTATTAGACAAATAATGATTTTTCAAGGTATAGTTCTTTGATTTTATAAAGAATGGTTGGAGTATAAAAGTTTCTGTGTTTTCAAACAATTTTGTTCCGGTGTTTGGTGTTTAGTAGTTATACCTTTGGGGAGTAGTATCATATTTGTATGGTTTGGTGTTTGAAGATCAACAAAGGATGGTTTACAAAGAATAAGGCTTACGGCTCAAGATCAAGAAAGATCAGGGTTCAAAGGTAAATAGTTCAAAACACTTGTAATATAAAACAGGGGTTATTTTGAATAATAGCGACATATTATGAAAAAGTTCGAAAATATTTGCAATATATCTTGAAGAAAAGTTCAAAAGTACTTGCCTTACAGAGCTTTACAACTATTACTGATCAATTTTGAGCCGACTCTGTCACTCAGGCTTTAACGTCCAACCACTAGATCCCATTCGGTTCGACTTCGACACTCAGGTTTTCCTATTGAAATTCTACTGAGCTCGTCGACTGATCACTTGGTTATCCTTAGTCCATTGTCCACTTTCGGTTTTCCGACTAGAACCTATAGGGGCGAAATACTCTATGGTAGACATTCAGTTATGCTTGACATATCCTCGCTAACCACCTACCCATATGATAGCGTATTCCAACTCGTAATTATTCATATTATAATAACACAACCAACAATTAGGGTTCACGTTCTCGAAATCGGTTCAGTGTTCGTTTTCAGAAAATACTTATACTCGTCATTCAAATTAGGGTTACTGAGTTTTGGACAGAACGTTCACCAGAACATACAATCAAGTTCGTATAAAGTGTAAGTATATATATTCACTCAACGTCCTGATAATTATCGGATACGCTCCCGCATTTCCATAGTTGATTTTCCGGAAATCGGGTAGCATCTCCTTTGTTTATCGGACTACCCGTCGAAATATTAATCGACGTCAATTCAACAACAAACAATACAATAATTACTTCAGCCGATACCATAACCGAAATCCACGTCACAAATCCCAATCACCAATTCAACTACTTTATTATTACTATTATTCGCATTCCAATTCGGACCTTAATAATTATATCCGACTATTTACAATTTGAAAGTAACAGTACGAATCAAATACTAAATATTGTTTTATAATTATAGGACTCAGAATTAATTCATCACGGTCCACCGTCGACTCACCGAAGTTCACCGTCGACGGCGGAAGTTCACCGTCGACTCACCGAAGTTCACCGTCGACGACGACAAAATTTACGGGTACCCGATTAGTTTCGGGTTTCCAACATAATTTCACCGATAAAATAAATATTCCGCACGAAGAATAATTATATCACGAAATTACTCAATGAATTCTCTGCAGAAAATACCAGTTTCGATTAATAATCATAAAAACCGAAACAATACAAAGATACATACAGATACACACTTAACACACGCACACACGTACACAATACAGATACACACTTAACACACTGGTGCACATACAGATACACACTTAACACACGCACACACGTACACAATACACACACCATACACACACATCTACACGCGCTCAAATGCACAACTGGAGAAGGCGGCGAACTCTCACCGGAAAATAAAACATAGGGCGGAGGAATTACCGGACGGGCAGAGAGAGGCCAGACGAGAGAAAGAGAGATTTTGGGGAAGGGAGTAGAGAGAATTGAGAGAGAATAGAGAGTGGGAGATCGGAGAAATGAGGGAGACAGGGCTCGAGAGATTGAATGTCCTGATGTGTGTTTTTGATTGAGAAAAACAGGATTGAATAAAAATGTAACTTTCGAAATTTTAAAACAATTTTTTAAAACACAGTTTATACCCGCTTTTATCAATTGAACGAATAAACGCACGGGTAAAATTAATCCCAAAAATTTCCAAAATAATTTTAAAATTCTCGGAATAATTCAAACTTAATAGAATATGAGTTTCATAATTTTTGAAGAATTCTGGAATTAAATACAGATTTTACAAATAAATATAATCAAAAAATCATACAGGGTTAAATAATTGATGAAATATTGATTTCTAAATTTTATAAAATCCCAAAAATAATTATTGTAATTATAGAACCATAGAAACAATTTTAAAGACATTCCAAATATTTATGCAATTAAATTTGCACTAAATCCACTTTTGAAATTGAAAACAATTCAATACGACTCCATAATTAATCACGCAGACAACCCGGTACACCATAAATCACACATAGATAAAAATCAAACAACACCTAACGGTCAAAACCAATATACATATTTTATTTATTTAATAATTTCTATAATCACATATTTGAATAATTCAAAAATACACTAGTCGTTATACAATCACTCCTAGGATTGAGGGAAGGGAGTGAAATGAGTGAGAGTCTGGGTTGCTCCCAGGAAAAAGGAGAGGAAAAGAGTGAACAAATGCAATCCATTTCTTTAGGATTGGAAAAAGTGAGTGTGAGGAGTCCCACCTTAGATGGTGAATGTGAGGGTGTGAGGGTGGGGAGCCAAGGTGAGACCTTGATGCAACAAAAGAGAGATCAAGAGAGAAATGCAGGTACAGGACTGATAAGGATGGAAACCATTACAAGTGAGTCAATGAATGTCAATGATTTAGAAAGGGAAAGGCTATTTCAGCAAGAATATCAAGCTGTTATAGATTTCATTTCCCTGGATGCTGAGACATTTACTCACCCTGTGACAACTTACCAAACTCTAGTTGTACAGGGCAATGAGGAGGCTGAAAGATTGCTGAACTTGGTGCATACTACACAATCTTTACAAAGAGCAACGGATGCAATCAATGCTATGCCTTCCAACATTGGCAGTGATTTTGAACTGGATGAAGCTTCTTTTGGGGATGCTGATTGTGACGGCCTCAACCCCGGGGTCAGGGGCTGATGTCACCAAGAATATGATAAATTATAACAACTACTACTAAAAAACTTTATTATAACACACGACCCCAACCAGGAGCCAAAACAGGTTCAAGTATTATTTAGGTTACAACACACACACTAACTTATTCAAATCCAGACATTCTCACTTATTACAGCAACTCATCAGACCTTAGGGCCTGATACAAACTACCTCAGAGGAGCCGGGACCGGAGGCTGACACTCTACGTTGACCTGGTCTTCTAGACATCTGCAATAAATAAATACAAAACAGGCTGCAAGGGTGAGCAATCCATTGCTCAACAGTACCTCTATATGAATAACCAGTAACAGGATGTATAAAAAAGTATAGGAACATATATTAAACTGATATAAAAAAAATCCGTAAAACAGGTATAAACTGGATATCAAAACTAACATGCTTTGCAAAATAACATCATCTGTAGTGTGCTGTGTAAAAATACCAGAGTTCAATTTTAACATGTTATTTCTTTCCAAAACCACTGTCCATATCTGGACCCATAAATCACCTGTCCCGTTACGGGAGCTATAAATCATTTGTTCCGTTTCGGGAACCATTAAACCTTTATCAAATATATAAAAAAGGATGAATTCTAGGGACAGCTGATCAGTCTATCCCGCCACAAATTTCGTTCCGGAACTCAGAGACTAGCTAGGTCTCTGTCATGCTGGACTAAGCGGCCTACCAGTGCGCGCATCCGACTTAGCCTCTTACGCAACCATGCTGGGCCGTTACCTAATAACGGACCTCTTACGCCAACTGACCATCCAATATCTGATTTATTTTTATCCAGTTTCCAAAATCATTTACACCTATCTCTGTTTAAACGATTACATCACACATTCTAAAAATCCCTTTTTAATTTTTTTATCATAATTTAGAGATAGGTATTTTCAGAAGTTACTTTTTCCCCAAAACCTCATTCAATAAAACATATTTAAATACGGGGAATACGTAACTTAAAACATTATATTCCAGTACGTAATTTAAATCAACAACTATTCATATATACTGAACTGTAAAAGATTAATTCAGGGGTACTTGCCTTGCGAAGCTTTGCACTAACTCTGGCTTAACTCTAATTGACTTCAACTACTGGGTCCTTTGACTCGATCCTACGAAATCGAAACAACGTAGGTTAGACAACCGATTATGCTTGACTTTTCCTCACTAACTAATTACCCAACGATATAATTCTCGACTCGCATGTATATTAATAACAATAACATATATGCAATAATAATGCACATAACAATCAGGGTTAATTTGTATTAACGAGATGCATATACTCGATTTATAATTTAAGGAAATTTTTAGAAAAATTTGGAAAGCGACTCCTCTGCTTATAGGTCTACCCGTCGAAACATCAATCGACGTCAAATCCCAACACAGACAACTCAAATCGCCACATAACTAAATTTTTAGTCCCGAAAACAATTTATACAACTCATTTTATTTATTAAAATATTTAGGACTCAGAACAGGGTCATCACCGTCCACCGCGCGCTCGTAAAAACAATTCATCGCGCGCGGCGGCAAAATTTATTAGTGCACGAAAATACACAGGTGTCCTAAAAAATTTCACCGATTTATTAAAATCACATCCCACACGAATTAAATTTAATATCACGAAATATTAGTCAAAATTCCTGCACAAAACCAAAAATTAATTAAATCCCAACTGCACAACACGCGCACCAACACACGCCACAACCACAACTGCAACAATCGACCGGAAAACAAAAGAACAGCGGCCAGAATCAGGGAAACATGGGCACACACACATGCAACTGAATACACACACAACACATACATATGTATACGTATATATACATATATATACATCAACTAGAAAGAATCGGATCAAAGGTCACCGGAAACGAACCGGAAAAACGAAGCTACGGCGGCGGTGATGAACAACGGGAGGAGGAACGGAGATAGAGAGGAGAGGAAGAAAAGGGAAAACAGAGGGGAAGAGAGAGTGTAGAGGAGAAATAAGGCGAGAGAGATGAAGAGCAGAAAGATAACGAGAGAGAGAGACAGAGAAATTGATTGTAAACAAAACCTCTGATGCTTACACGTATCACTTCCCACCTTCTGATTGTATTACACGTGTCCCTTAAATCCTTTCTGTCACATTTCTGGTTCGTTTTTGCTAGTTTGACGAACCAATGGCGTTTTAAAATTTATCGAAAAATTAAAATTTTAATACCAAAATTCTCGAAATATTCGGAAGTTAATAAAAATATAATTTTTATAATTTTTAAAACACTTTACACACACAACTTATACCCGCATTAAATGAAATAACGAAACAACACGCGAGTAAAATTAGTCTTAAAAATTACCAAAATAATTTTAAAATTCTCATAATATTGTAAACATAATAAAATATGAGTTTCATAATTTTTGAAGAATCCAAGAATTAAATATGGATTTTACAATTTAAATGAATTCAGAAAATCATTGAAGAATAAATAATTAACAGAATATTGATTTGTAAATTTTGTAAAATCCCTAAAATAATTAGCATGGTTATAAAATCATAGAAACAATTTTTGGAGACAACTCAATAATTTTGGAAATAGGATTGTCATAAAAAAAATCATTTTTTAAAAGTGAAACAAAAATACATTGCGCCCCGGCTAATCATAAAACACACCCCGCAAACCAGCAATCACATATAAACAATAATAATTAACATAGAGACCATAAATACCTTAACTTCTTTATTAATATCTACGCAATAGTTACCTATTTAAATATTACAGAAATATACGAGTCGTTATACTGATGGGGATGATGAGGAAGACAACATGGACATAGGGGGAGATGCAGCTGTTCCTGTTAGTCCCTTAACAATGTAACAAGAATTACAGAAGGGGGGTTGAATGGAATTCTTGAAACTTTTTCATTAATAAAAATGTTCTAACTCAAATATATATATATAAGTGTGAATTGATTAGCAGAATGCGGAATAGTTACTTGAAATGAATCAAACACAAGTAATTAAAAACAAGAGTCTTTAAAAACTTTCTGGTGGATTTGAATGATTCCACCAGAGATATATAATATATAAATCGAGAGAACTCTGTGTGCAAAAAGCTCACAGCTGCTTACAAAATGATAACAACTAAGAATGAGAGAAATGCTAAGAATACAGCTTACAGATGTTTCTCTCTTGGTTGCTTAGTTCCTTAGTTACTATTCTATTGCTGCTTCTTGGTTTATATATCACCAAGATTACAAAGTAATAGAGCAGGATAATAAAACAAAAACTATCAAGTCTAATACAATGCTACTTCATTACTCTATTCCAGCATCTTTGAATATCTTCATAATAACATGGAAATGGCAATGCTTCTTTGTTCTCGAAAACCCAGTTGAATAGGCTACCACATTCCATTTGCATACACTCGACGCATGTGACTGTGTTGTCACTATCAACAGATATTTGAATTCTTTATCCGTCGGGTTTATGATCATCCGTCGAGTTTATGATCATCCGTCGAGTTATTAATCATCCGTCGGGTTGTTGATCATCCGTCGAATTCATTGTTGTTTATCCATCGGGTAGCAATCAGGCACTTGACTCCATTTCATTTATGCAGAATTACAAGACATCATTTATGTACAATTAATCAACCTATTCTGCTTATCTAGTTAAAGTCAACATGACTTAAGTACTACTACAGATTCTAAACAATGTGTATGCAGAAATGTGCTACAGACTTATTGTTACATAAGCTACTCACTCAATGGATAATAAGACAACATCCGTCGGGACCAAAATGAGTTATCCTTCGGGACTATAATCCTTATCCGTCGAGTGCTACATTTTCACATAGTAAAATCTACCAAGGTGTTTTGTTCATAAAATCATCAAGTACACAACATATACACAACAGTTCCTGCCTGGATGCTTACAAAAGAATGTTCCTACTCACATCTCCAATCAACTCTATTTAAGCTAATTTATGACACCCAAGAAGCCATTCAGGAATCTTCCAATGCTAGCACAAAGAAGCTACTCACACCACATCTTGAAGCACTCCAGCTACATAAAATTGAAGCCCTCCAACACAATCAGAGTGTGGATGCAATCAAGCAGGAAATTTATGAAGTCAAGCAAGATGTAATAGAAAGGATGGATGCTAGACTCCCTGCAACCACCATGACTGAAATTGCTCAAAAGCTAAGAAAGGAGGCTGATCTCAAAAGGAAAGTTGAGGCCATGGACTCAATACTGTCTACTGTAGAGAAGTCAATAGCCAAGATACTCACCAATCAAGAAGCTCAGACTACACTTCTTCAATAGTTGGTGGCTGCTCAACTCCCTCCCACACAACTTGATGATAATAAAAAGGGGGATAAAGGCTCAAATGAGGGGGAGAAGTAGCTTAACATTCAAGTTAGCAAAATAATTGTGCCCACAATTGCTTTCACTAAGCCACCAACTAAGGACATCATTGATTTGATAAATGAAGCAGCAGCCACATTGAGAGAAGCTGAAAAGAAATAGTTGAGCCCAATCAATTGGGAGAAAATTGATGAGGATATACAAAAGAGGTTTGGGTTAGTAAAGAAGCTAGAAAAATCAGCCATTCATCACTCTCAAGTCAGGCAAATCTCTGTGAATGAAATGAGCATGAATAATCTAGAAAGAGGACAGCCATCCTGCATCAAATCTCCAAAGGCTAAGCTAATTTTGAAGCCAAAGGTGAACTATCCAAAATCTTCACTAAAGAACCCCTTGGACACAGTGTATGAGACACCAAAGCCTGATGAAAAGAAGCTGTTGGCCAGGCCTATAGCATTCTACAAGGATCCAGCTGATTCAGCATTGAAAAGAAGAATTGCTAAAGTTTTCAGGAATGGTAAGAAAATTTGTGTGGTGGATGGACACCCTCAATTTTCTGAAGCAAAGAGAGAAGAAAAGGCAAGATTGAATCAAGAAAAGAAGCAAGCTGCTCTAGATGCTAAAAAGGTCAAACAAAAGAAGGAGCAAGCTTCTATCTTGGCCAAGTTGCAAGTTGTGAAACCCACACAACAAATTTCTGAACAACCATATGAAATTGTTGAATCTCAAGATCAAGTAATGCAAAATGAACCTCCACAGACAAAGAAGCCAAGGTACAAGCAAAGAATCAAGAGAAAATTGGATTTCAGTGATTAGGAGATGAAAGGATACTTTCCCAAAGAGTCTATCTCTACAACAACTAAAACATCCATGCCCTCTATGGCACATGAAGAATTCAAGATAGATTCATCCAAGAATTTTCATGGTGAACCTATCATTCCAAAGGATGAGCTAATAGACTGGGATAGTCTACCAATTCCTGAACTCAATCTACCTCACTTCATGAAGCCAAATAAGATAAAGACCAGAGCAGTCAAGAAAGTGAAGCCCTTAACTCTCAGATCCAAGTCCCTAACCAAAGCTCAAACCAAAGTCAACAAGGGAGACATCATGTACATCTGTGACATCAAGGAATTCTCAGATTTAAACCTCTATCTAGATGAACTGGAAGAAGTTAGAAGGATTGATGCTTACAGGAATCTACCTGAAAGGATAGTATTCAAGTACAAGGGAGGAAAAGAGATATAGTGGCCACTTCACAGGATCCTTCAAGAAAGCCAATCTGTGCTGATAAAGGTTTATTCATCCTTCAAGAAGAACTTTGGATTCAATGTGACAGCTAGAAGACTTGTTCTAAAGAAGATTGAAGAACTGAGGAGTATTAGAGCAAAAAATGCACTCCCAAAGACTCTAAATATTCCTTACACAGGGAGTAGAGTGCATCTAAGGCACTACTGGCTGATGGAATTCATAGATGATAAAGGAGTTAGAAGATTCTTCAGATTAGAAGACCAATTGAGCATCTCTAGCAATGAGACTCTTTTGGAAATGCAAGAAATGCTAAATCTCTCAGAATCTGATGAACTGGAATTCCATAGACAGCTCCAAAATCAGAGAGAAGAAAACAACAGAAAGCTTGGAAAGAGATCCAGATCTTCAAGGAAATAGATTAATTTGCTCAGGCTAGAGGAGCACTTAAAAATGACTGTGAGCAAATCTTTGTACATTTTGTTAATTGAAGCACTTTACAGTTTTATCTATTTCCATTTAAATTTGTATTTTTAGGGTATTTTTTTATCATCAAGTTTCTCTAAATTAATGGCTACAATTCTAGTATGTTAGGTCACACACTGTAGAGGGGGTGAATACAGTGTATAGTACACTCAAATCGAACTTTAAGAACTTAAGTAACAGAAAACAAACTTTATTGAAACAATAAACTCTGTTACAGTATGGAACTGTTACCTCTCAGTGATGAACAAATATCACGAGAGCTGCTAGGGTTACAATGAATAATCTTCTCTAATAATGATAACACTTATAGTGTAAACCCTATGTCTGTGTTTATATACTACACAGTTACAAGATAATCGCTAATTGATATGGAATATAATTCTGCTTCCTAAAATATATCAATCAGATATCTTTTCTTCCAAGTATTCCATTCTTTAAAGAATTCCTTCTTCATGCATATCTCTTCTTATGTTTATCTTGATCTTCTTTCCTTTGATCAGCTACTGTCCTTATCTGATCGTCCTTCAGCACTTAAGTTCTGATATTTATCTTCTGATGATTATCTCCTGATAACATAAGTATTGATATCCTTAAGTCCTGACTTCCAGTATAAGTACTGATCAACAGTTAAGTACTGATTTATCCTGTTCAAGTAAGATCTGAAAGCTAAACATAAAACATATTAGCCATGACATTATCAAATATATCTAACAATCTCCCCCAACTTGTAAATTAACATAATATACAAGTTTAACAGATATTTGATGATGTCAAAAACATTAAGTACAAATGCATGAGAATTAGACTAGATAACTACAACTTACAGTCCTTAAAGCTTTTACCAATTTCAACTTCTGATAACAACTTCAGTCTGTATAAATGTCAGAATTTAAGCAGTTGTAGATCTTCGACTTGGCTTCATCATTTTCTGATCTCTCTGATGTCAGGAGTTGTTCTGAGATAGTTCTTCAACAAACATTTTTCAGCATATCTGAGTTCATCAATCATTCTCCTTTTGACATCTTTAAGCTCTGCAGTATCTTCACCAGTTTGAAAGATTGCAGCTCTGAGATCATTGATCTTTGCTTTTCTCAACTCCTGATCTAGTCTTATGACATAAGCTTTGTCAGACTCTAGATTGAATTCAAGTCCCTTAATACCAAGATATGTTCCGATCTGTGCAGTATTAGGCTTCATATCAACAATATCACCATTGTGATCTCTGTACTTTGGAACATATATGCTGTCAGACTTAACAGAATAAAGCCTTTTATGTCTCTGAATCTGTTCTTTTAAGTAGTTTGCAGCAGTCCCTGTTATTCTGTCATCCACTTGAAGTAAGAAAAGTACATGTTCCAATTCTTCAAAATACTTCAATGGAATGGCATTTTGTCTTATATGATAAACCCTACCATCTGTCATGAAATACAACATGATGTATTCTTTCAAGTAGGTATGGTAAACCATCTGTACAGATTCCAGTTGATTCAATCTCTCAGGAGTTGCTCCAATACCTGGTTCACTCAAGGAAGTTGGATCATTGGTAGTGTTATGTACTCTTCTTTCATCAGCACTTCCCAATCCAGTTTTATCTCTAGCTTCCTTTCCAGTAACTACTCTTGCTTCAAAACCACTTGCAGTAGTCTTCAAAGATTGAGTCTGTTTTGCTTTAGTGAATCTTGGTAGGAGTGTCTTTGATCTATTTTCTGATATCAAGTTAACTTGAGCTATGTCAGAGGTTACTTGCTTCTTCTGAATATCAGAACTTACAATTTCTTGACTCTGAACAACTTGAACCATGTCAGAGGTTGTTTTAAGAACTTTTTTTGAAGTCAGAGCAAGATCATCCTTTTCATCAGTAATTTCTTCTTCCTCAGGAGGTACATAAACCTTGATAGGTTCACCAACCTTTTCTTTACCCTTGGATCTTGGATCTATCTGTGGTTGTGATCTAGCCAATGTTGCTTCAGTATGTGTCCTTTCTTTGATCACAATGCCTTTGAGTTTTGGAAGTGACTTTTTACCAGAAGCTTCAGATTTAGATGTGACTTTCTCTGATTTAAGTCTGGCTTCTTCTTCCTTTAAACTTTCCAAGTCCATTCCTGGATTTTCTTAAAGAAATAACTGTCTTGACATTTCCTCATCAAGATCTAGAAGTTCATCAGAACTTATCCTTTTACCAGCAACAGAACTTATTGTTTTCCCAGTATCAGAACTTGTCCTGTGACTAGCTTGTCTTGATGTAAACCTTCTACCTTGACTATGACCGCTACCCATTCCAGAGTATCCTTGATCATCATTTCCATCATCCTTTCCTTGCAGTGTCTTGTTAGATTTGCATTTGGACTTAATTACCTTCTCCCCTTTTTGGCATCAGCAGGTAGTAAAAGAGAGATAAGTAATTCCACTGAGGATTGGATTTCAGTAAGTTGCGATTGCTGAGAAGCTTGATTTGTCAGAATTTCATCAATCTGAGCTTGTTGTTTCTCTTGAGTTTGCTCAATATAAGCAATCCTGTCAATGGTAGGTTGAAAGAACTTTTTCTTATCAATTTTCTAAACTTGTTCCTGTTTGATAAAGTTCTCCTGAATCTTGTGTAGCTCTGCATGAGTAGTTGAATGAAGACCTTGTAGATGTTTAGTACTCAATGCAGTGACTCTAAGCTGGGTTTTAAAATCATCAGAATTTAACATTTCATCAGCTTTAGTCAAGTGCTCAGCAAGATGTTTTTCAGTTGGAACACATGAAACTGAGTTCCATTCCTTAGTCCACTCCTGACCTGCAGGAGTTTCACTCCAAGGTACTGGTGCTTCCCCGGTAACAAACTTCTTTACCAGTTCAGACTTAGGAAAAGTCTGTTGAGGAGTATGTCCTGAAGGACCTGCTTCATCAGCATCTACAGTTGGAGCAGCATCACCAGTATCTCCAGCATTTGCAGCATCAGAACTTAAAAAATCAGTATCTTCTGATAAGACAATAGTGTGAGTAGCAATGGAGGCTTCAGCATCCTCTAATTGCTGATCTGATACTAAGTTCTGATCAACAGCCAAATCCTGATGCTCACCTAAAGTCTGATCATCAGCATCTTGATGCAGAGAATATGTTGTTAATAACTCTGGAGTTTGAACAGCATCAGTAACAGGTGTTGTGGAAGGATTATTTGCTGTTGGAGCTTCTAAGAGAAATACTTCAGACACAACCAAGTGTTGAACATCAATATCAGCACTTGTGTCTGGATCAACAAGAGACACAGATGGTGAGTTAACCTTGTCAGATATAGCTTCCTGAGATGGAGTTGATGGAGAAGAAGTGACTGGAGCAAATTCCTTGTCTTATGAGATCAGAGATTCCTGATCCCCTTCCTTAGCTGCTTCCTCTTCATCATCTGAAACTGGCCTTTATGCCCTCTGTTTCTTGTACTTTCTTGTTGATTTGGATTCCTTGGGAGTTTCAGGAACTGTCATTCGTCTAAGCCTCTTGAGAAGCCTAGAACCCCCAATTTCAGAATCCTTCTGAGAAATCTCTTTCTCAGCTTCAGTTACAACAGGTTCTCTAGTAGGAACCGGTTCCTCAGAATTAGATTCATCTCTCAATGCAATCCTCCTTCTCTTTTGAGGTATTTGAGGAACATTCTTTGTCCTCTTTGGCTTAGAAGATGAAGATTTCATAGTAGGTGCTGAAGATGAAGGTTGAGCAGTCTGTGAAGTGGAGAGATAGGATTTGAGATATGTTCTGAGGGTAGGTTGAGTAGAATGAGAGGTAGGTACTGAGGTTGATGGATTTTGGGTGTTTGGAGTTGGTTGGACATCAGAGTAAACAGATCTATAAGTATCAGGATCAGCATTTACCAGGATCTGTTTTACAGACTTAGGAATCTGTAATGGTCTAACCACTTTTTTCTTAGTATCAGCATTTACCAGGTCATTAAAGTATCATTTTGCAACCTTAAAAGGTGGGGTTTGAGTGCTGACTAAATGAGGTTCATCAGTACAGTAAGTGTAAATAAGTTGACAGAATCTAGCAAAATAAACAACATCTTGACCCTCTGTCATCCTATCCCCAATAAAACCAATTAAAGCAGTTGCAAAATCAAAATGAGTTTGATTGATAATTGCATACCCGATGTGCTGACTCATAATTGGAATAGCATCAAAATTCGAACATTTGTTCCCAAAAGCTTTGGTGATGCAATCAAAGAAGAAACTCCATTCTCTTCTGATATTAGCCCGTTTCAACTGTCCAAGTTTCGTCAGACTCTTTTCATATCCCAATTCAGCCATTAACTCCCAAAGGGCTGAGTCCTCTGAAATTGAGAAAGTACAATCTTCTGGAAGATGTAAAGCCTTGCGTACTGTACCAGGAGTGACTACAAAGGATGAATCACCAATTTGGAAGCTAATACTGGGAGTTCCACGTTGACCACCATCATCAAAAAGTCCAGTCCTCCAAAACCTCAGAACTTGTTGGCTTGAAAAGAATTCAGGCTGTGTTAATGCATACCCAACCTCACTATGAGCAAGAAGATCTTGCACAAAGTGCAATTCAGATGGAGCTTCAGTGTGATCAAGAACTGCAGTATAGTTGTTAGGGTCAAACTTAGCTCCATCAATGATTAAATCCTTTGGTGCCATGTGAAAAAAAATGAGATTCAAGTATGCCTGTTAGGTGTTTGAGATAATGTCTGTATGAAAAACCAACGTGAGAAATAAAGAGAAAGAGAGTAAAAGTAAGGAGAGAGATAAAATATAAAGAAAATAAAAGATTAAAGAAATCTTCTCTCTGTTGTACTTATACTCTGAACAAAAATGTTACCGTTGGACACCTGTCAGACATGCAGTAATAACGGACAGTTACTGCGCTCGAGAAAACAAGAATCATTACTTACCCATTTGCCTAGTTTCAAGGAAAAACTGTTCCATTTATCAAGAGAAACAGTTTTAATTCAAAATTTAAACCGTTATCACTGATTGAATTATTTTTCACTTCATCATTAATATTCTGAAAATACATCACATGAAAATGACCAAGATAAATTAGATAAGTAAGTGCTGAAAACGAATCGGAACTTAAGATAAAACAAAATTTATATGGTCATCAGAATATCAATCAGGATTTATCAACACAAGATAAAATAACTCAGAGACAAAATCTTGAAGTAAAAACAACTTTCATTAATATATTAAGACAATACATTCATGAAATGAAAATTACATCAATACTTATACAAGATTTTCCCTAAGCTTCTAAACCTAACATCAACAGCCTTAGTCCTAGCTAAGAAGCCTGACAAAGCTGATGATGAAGAAAAACAGGAAGAAGACGAGATTAAGTCATCTTCTTCTTCCTACTCTCGACAAACAGAATGGCGAGTCGGATGATTTGCTCTTGCTGGAGGAGAGCTACCAGTCTTTCCTCCTCCAATCGCTCCAAATGGCGATGGTAATCCATATAGAAGAACAGGAGGTGTGTCAGTACCTCCTGTGGGACAGAGTCCCATATCTCCTCAGGAATGGCTGTGACATGCCATTCCTGCTGCCAGTCGGCACAGCTTAGCTCCATATTGAAGTTTTGGTAGTTCAAAAACATGTTGTATCTGACCATTATGTTTTTGAAAGAATAAGTATGAAGATAAGTGTGTGAGAAGAATTTGATGGAAAGACTGATGTGAAGTGGCTGCTTTTATAGGCAAGAGAATGCCAGGAGACGCAAAAAAATTGAATGCTGACAGTTAGAATTAATTCTACCTCGTCTCCCTAGATTTTGAAAAAGAATAACATTCATTGGAAAGAGGAAACATGGTTTAAAGCGCACAAGAAACAAGTAACATTGGACTGTTCAGGTACAAATACCATTAATCCTAACCATAGTGACTATTAATCTTCCACTTCAACATATTCAATTATTAACTGAGACTGTTATCAAATTTTTTTCACAGATAAGTCAAGTAAAACATTAGACTGTAATATCAGAACTTAGACTTATATCATAACTTAACAGTCATCAGAACATAATTTCTTAACTCGAAAAAGGAATGCCCATCCTAGTAAATTCTCATACAAGTTCTGAGTTATAGACTTCAGAACTTAATCATTAGAACGTGTAACTAGAACTTGTCCTCAGAATTTGTGCAAAGTGACACAGTGACTATTGATCTAAAATAACATAGACCACCACAGTAAATTTCATCATTCATATGGAGTGATTAGTGTGTGCATTAAGCTAAATAACAGACAAAGAGTAAAGTCTGAGTCACTTCAGTACATCTTAGAAATAAGGCATAACTAAAATTTTGCTAAAGAGCTGTCATTGTCCTGAAACCTACTGATGAATGAGTTCATGCTTGAGTCCACCTCAACTGTTTTGTGCTAATTTTATGCATCTTTGGAAATTCTATTTTACAGTGGCTTCTCAGTGTAAGTGAGTCACGACTGTTTATCAGAATTTATGCTATTATCAGAGTATTTCTCCAGTAATCATAGAGTGTGAAAAGTCACCAAGAAAATATTTTGCTTTTCTAATGCATATTTACTTAATACTAGCAATGCACTTGGGTCGTCCCTTCCACATTTTTACTCTAGATCTCAAAGGAGTACCTAATTTTATTCTTTGATCTTTTTGCTTTTTCTTTTGATAAGTGAGGTTTATCAGCACTTAGTACAGTCAGCAGTTTTACTAGTATCAGAACTTAACAGATGAGTAGCATTATTCTAATTTGTGACTTAGTAATAAGATATACAAAGTAAACTTAACTAAGCTCAATTATCAGAATTTGCTAGTGTCATAAGATTTCCACTGAAATAATTACTTCTTACATGGAATCATTTGTTTATTGAAGACTACTAGGTCAGTATCTAGCACAGTTATCCTCATAGGATTAAATAGGTACTTGAACAGACATATCACTTATCAGAGTTTAGAAACATATATCAGACAACAGTCAGTACTTAAAGACTTTTATCAATTAAGCACAGAATACACAATGAGATTAATTCTGTAAATACTGAGCATAAAGTCTGATAACACAGAACAACACTAAGCAGATTTAGAGAAAGAACCTGAAACCATTCCAAGTTCATTTACCAATCTTGTAAAAGTAGCTTCACACAGTGGTTTTGTGAAGATATCTGCTAGTTGTTGATCTGTGGGAACAAAATGCAATTCCACTGTACCTTCATCCACATGTTCCCTGATGAAGTGGTACCTTATGCTGATGTGCTTTATCATAGAGTGTTGAACTGGATTACCTGTCATAGCAATAACACTTTGATTATCACGGTAAATAGGGATTTTGAAATATGTTAACCCATAATCCAGTAACTGATTCTTCATCCAAAGAATCTGTGCACAACAGCTTCCTGCAGCAATATACTCTGCTTCTACAGTTGATGTGGAAATTGACTTTTGTTTCTTGCTGTACCAAGAAACCAATCTGGCTCCAAGAAATTGGCAACTTCCACTTGTGCTTTTCCTGTCAATTTTGCAACCTGCAAAATCTGCATCTGAGTAACCTATTAGTTTAAAATCTGATTCTCTAGGATACCATAATCCCAGAGCAGCTGTTCCTTTAAGATACTTAAAGATTCTTTTTACAGCTGTTAAGTGAGGTTCTCTTGGATCTGCTTGAAATCTTGCACAAAGACAGGTAGCATACATGATATCAGGTCTACTAGCAGTTAGATAGAGTAGAGAGCCAATCATACCTCTGTAGTCAGTAATATCTACTGATTTACCGGTATCCTTATCCAGTTTTGTTGCAGTGGCCATTGGAGTGGATGCACTTGAACAATCTTGCATTCCAAATTTCTTCAGCAAGTTTCTGGTATACTTGGTTTGACAAATAAAAGTGCCTTCCTCATTCTGCTTGACTTGAAGGCCCAGAAAATAGCTAAGTTCCCCCATCATACTCATCTGATATCTTGACTGCATTAGTTTGGCAAACTTCTTGCAAAGTTTGTCATTTGTAGATCCAAAAATGATATCATCAACATAAATCTGGACCAGAAGTAAGTCCTTTCCATGGTTGAGGTAGAACAGTATTTTTTCTATTGTCCCTCTGTTGAATCCACTTTCTAGAAGAAACTGAGCTAAAGTCTCATACCATGCTCTAGGAGCTTGCTTAAGTCCATAAAGTGCTTTATCAAGCCTGTAGACATAATCTGGATGTTTGGTATCTACAAAACCTGGAGGTTGTTCAACATATACCTCCTCCTCCAATTCTCCATTGAGAAAAGCACTTTTCACATCCATTTGAAAGACAGTAAACTTTTTGTGAGCAGCATAAGCCAAGAATATCCTTATGGCTTCTAACCTAGCAACTGGTGCAAATGTTTCATCATAATCAATTCCCTCCTGTTGAGAATATCCTTTTGCAACCAGCCTTGCCTTATTCCTTGTAATTATACCATCACTGTCAGTTTTGTTTCTGAATACCCACTTTGTACCAACAACAGATCTATTCTTTGGTCTTGGCACTAGGGTCCAGACTTTGTTTCTTTCAAATTCATTCAACTCTTCCTGCATTGCTTGCACCCAATCAGCATCTTAAAGAGCTTCTTCCACTTTCTTTGGCTCAGTCTGAGAGAGAAAAGAATTGTAAAGACATTCATTTGAAGTACCTGTTCTAGTTCTGACACCTGCATCAGGATTTCCAATTATCAAATCAGGTGTATGTGATTTTGTCCACTTCCTTGCAGATAGAAGGTTTTCTCTAGAACTGGATGCTCCCCCATGATCCATGCTATCTTTATTTTCATTTTCTGATGCTCCCCCTGAAACTATGCTCTCTGAGTTGGATTCTTCAGTATTTAGATTTTCAGCACTATCAGAACTTGGCTTATCAGAACTTGACGAATCAGAACTTAAAGAGCCAGATGCATGTTCTGATGTCTCTTGAGATGTGGTAGGATCTTGAGTATGCTCCCCCTGCATAGGTGCATCTTGCTTTGACGTAGTCACCACAGTTTCAATAACATCAGAGTTTAATCCATCAGAGTTTACAGTATCAGGACTTAGACTGTCAGGATTTTCAGTATCAGAATTTGAGTCTTCATTTTCAAATCTCAGCTGATCATGGTCAATGAAATCTTCAAGACCAGTAATCTTTTTGTCATCAAAAGAGACATTGATAGATTCCATGACCACTTTTGTTCTCAAATTATAGACTCTGAAGGCTTTTGTGGAAAGTGGATATCCAACAAAGATTCCTTCATCAGCTTTTAGATCAAACTTTGATAGCTGTTCAGGATGAGTCTTGAGAACAAAACACTTGCATCCAAATACATGAAAATATTTCAGATTTGGCTTCTTTTTCTTCACCATCTCATATGGTGTTTTTCCATGCTTGTTAATGAGTGTTGCATTTTGAGTAAAACAAGCAGTCTGCACAGCTTCAGCCCAGAAATAGGTTGGAAGCTTTGCTTCTTCAAACATTGTACGTGCAGCTTCAATGAGAGTTCTATTCTTCCTTTCAACAACTCCATTTTGCTGTGAAAGTTCCAGGAGCAGAAAATTCCTGCTTTATTCCATGGATTTTACAGAACTCTTCCATTATCAAATTCTTGAACTCAGTGCCATTATCACTCCTTAAAACTTTCACAGAATCTTTGACAATTTTATCCAGATGTTTGATATGATCAATCAAGGTTGTGTTTAAGTCCTGAGACCAGAGGTACTTGTTTAATTATGACATTTCCAAGATTGATATTGCCATATCCCAATGTTTTTCTAATGTTGCCATCTCCATAAGAAACACTTGGGCCAGCTTTCTCCACAAAGTCTGATAGCAGGGCCTTATTTCCAGTCATATGTCCTGAACATCCACTGTCCAGAACTAGAATATTTTTCATGTTGCCCTGCAATCACAAAGACCACTAATTATTAGTTTTAAGGACCCAGACTTGCTTGGATCCTTTGGCCTTATTAAGTTTGTTAACATTTGCAGCGGATTTAGCATCAGAGTTTATGTTAATATTTTTCTTATCAGAACTTACACTATCAGACTTTGAATCAGAATTTACACTAGAAGGAACAATAGAAACTTTCTTCAAAGAAGGTTTTATTTGATAATAATCATAGTACAAGCTATGATATTCCTTACAAGTATAAATGGAATGCCATAAACTACCATAATGAAAACAAGGATTTTGTGGTTTGTATCTAACAGACTGACTCTTAACTCCTGACCTTGAAGGTAAGGAGTTAATATTCTTATTCTTCCTGCAAAAAGAAGCCAGATGGTTAGAACTTCCACAGTTATGACATGTTTTCCTAGAAGCATCAGGAACAGGTTTATAATTATTGCTTTTATTCACACCTTCCTTCCATTCCTATTTTTCCTAGGTGATTTTACCTTGTTTGCATTCTTAACATCTTTCAGCTTATGCTTAAGCTGCTTCTTTGTCATTAAGCCTATGTTCACTTCAGCTGTCTTTTCCTGTTTTAGTTTGTCAGAAGTTAATTTCTTTGTAACTTCTGATTTTTCATTTTCAGACTTTACAGTTACAAACTTAACAGGTTTTAACCTTGGCTTTTGCTTATCAACAGACTTAATTTCTTCAGTTCCTTTATCTTTCTTATCTTCTCCATAACCTAAGCCCTCTTTCCAGTTTCCACTACTTAGCAAATTTTGAGTTGTTTTGCCAGAGTTAGTCCAAGTCCTGATAATCTCTCTTTCCTTTTCTAACTCAGTTTTTAGAGATTCATTTAATTTTAGCACTACATTCCTAACATAAAAAGCATCATCTCTATCCTTCTGAGTTTGATGGAACATGACTAACTCTTTTTCTAAGAAATCATTTCTTTTCTTAAATGCAAGATTTTCAGAAGTTAATCTTTCACATGTTAAAGTTTGATCTCTATAACTAACAAACATGGTTTTAAGATATCTTCTCAACTCATTAATATCATCAGTATGAAAAGCATAAGTAGTCTGAGGTACCTTTGTTTCAGCAGCTTCAGAACTGCTCTCAGCACTTTCTTTATCAGCATTTGCCATCAATGCATAGTTTTCCTCACTTTCAGAGTCTGAGGTGTCTGTCCAGCTTTTCTGCTTTGTGACAAGAGCCTTTCCTTCGTCACCCTTTACCTTCTTGCAGTCAGGAGATATGTGGCATTTCTCACCACAGTTATAGCATTTAACATTGGTGTAATCTCCTCTGTCAGACTTTCCTCCTCTGCCTTCAGATCTTCTGAAATTCTTCTTATCAGAACTTATGCCTTTCCTGGAAAACTTCTTTCCCTTCCTGAACTTCCTGTATGCAATCTTTGTGATTCCTTTCACCATAAGAGCACACAGCTTCATCATCTCCTCATCAGCATCAGTCTCAGGCAAGCTTTCAGAATCTGAGTCATCATCACTCTCAGAACTTGATGACTCAGTATCAGACTTTATGAAAAGAGCTTTACCCTTGTCTTTCTTTGAGGAAGCTGCTTTGGGGAATTCTTCTTCCGCCTTAAGAGCAACTGTCCTTGACTTTCCTCCTTTCCTCTTGCTTCTTTGTTCCATCTCCAGCTCATGAGTCTTGAGCATTCCATAGATTTCGTCAAGAGTTGTTTCATCAAGATTGTAGTTGTCTCTTATTGTCGTTGCCTTCAAATCCCAGCATTCAGGAAGAGCTAACAGGAACTTAAGGTTTGAATATTCAAGATAATACTCTTTATCAACCAATGACAAATCATTCAAAAGTTTGACAAATCTATCATATAAATCATTCAATGACTCATTAGTCTTTGAGTCAAAGTGTTCATACTCTTGAGTGAGTATTGTCTTCCTGTTCTTCTTAATTGTGTCAGTTCCCTGACACCTTGTTTCCAGAGCATCCCATATCTCCTTAGCAGTCTTGCAGTTGATTACCCTGTTTGACATTACATTATCAATGGCACTATACAGTAAGTGTCGTACCTTAGCATCCTTAGCAATTGATGCTATGTCTTCAGCAGTATAATCACTCTTCTCTTTTGGTACGGTCTTTGCTGCTTCACCTGCAACTGCAACAGCGAGCTTGGTTGGTTTGTGAGGGCCTTCCTTGATTCTATCAAGGTATTCTGGATCTGTTGCTTCCAGGAACATGGTCATCCTTACCTTCCATATGGGATATTCAGATGGTCTCAGTATGGGAATTCTGATGGTCTCATACCGACTCTGAATTTGTGTCTTTGGTGATTCCTTAGTTTTGGTAGGCTTAGTTGGAGTTTCTGTGTCCGACATGATTGTGTTTGGATCTTTAACTGTATGTATATTAACAGATAGGCTCTGATACCAATTGTTAGGTCACACACACACTGTAGAGGGGGTGAATACAGTGTATAGTACACTCAAATCGAACTTTAAGAACTTAAGTAACAGAAAACAAACTTTATTGAAACAATAAACTCTGTTACAGTATGGAACTGTTACCTCTCAGTGATGAAAAAAAACCACGAGAGCTGCTAGGGTTACAATGAATAATCTTCTCTAATAATGATAACACTTATAGTGTAAACCCTATGTCTGTGTTTATATACTACACAGTTACAAGATAATCGCTAATTGATATGGAATATAATCCTGCTTCCTAAAATATATCAATCAGATATCTTTTCTTCCAAGTATTCCATTCTTTACAGAATTCCTTCTTCATGCATATCTCTTCTTATATTTATCTTGATCTTCTTTCCTTTGATCAGCTAATGTCCTTATCTGATCGTCCTTCAGCACTTAAGTTCTGGTATCTATCTTCTGATGATTATCTCCTGATAACATAAGTACTGATATCCTTAAGTCCTGACTTCCAGTATAAGTACTGATCAACAGTTAAGTACTGATTTATCCTATTCAAGTAAGATCTGAAAGCTAAACATAAAACATATTAGCCATGACATTATCAAATATATCTAACATAGTAGACATAAATTGGGGGAAATTGTTGTGAATATGTTGTGAACTTGATAATTTCATTAACAAAACACCTTAGTAGATTTAACTTAGTGAAAAATGTATCACTCGACAGATAAGGAATATAGTCCCGACGGATGAATCAATATAGTCCCGACGGATGATGATTTGTTATCCATCGAGTGAGTAGCTTTTGTAATAATAAGTCATGAAGCATATTACTGTAAGCACCTTTGTTTAGATTCTGTAGTAGCATATAAGTTATGTTGACTTTAATTAGATATGCAGAATAGGTTGATTAATTGTACATAGATGATGTCTTGTAATTCTGCATAAATGAAATGAAGTCAAGTGTCAAATAGCTACCCGACGGATGATCAACAAAGCTACCTGACGGATGACCAACAAGGCAACCCGACGGATGATCATGTACCCAACGGATAATCAATTCAAACATCAGTTGAGAGTGACAACACAGTTACATGCGTCGAGTGTATGCAAAAAGAATGTAGAAGCCCATTCAACTGGGTTTTTGAGAACATAGAAGCATTGCCATTTCCATGCTATTATGAGGATATTCAAAGATGCTGGAATAGAGTAATGAAGCAGCATAGTATTAGACTTGATAGATTTTGTTTTATTATCTTTTCTTATTACTGTGTAATCTTGGTGATATAAACCAAAAGTAGCAAATAGAACTAGAAGACTAAGCAATACATTTTTCTCAGAGAAACAATTGTAAGCTGTATCCTTAGTATTTCTCTGTAAGTTTAGTTGTTCTTATTATTGTAAGCAGCTGTGAGCTATTCAAGCTTCATAGGGTTCTCTTGATATATATATATGGTGGATACATTCAAATCCACCAGAAAGTTTTAAAGACTTGTGTTTTTATTACTTTCTGTTTAGATTTAACTAACTCTTATTCTGCACTTAGCAAATCAAACACCTATATATATTATTAAGATAGAACATTTTGTAATTCAGAAAAAGTTTCAAGAATTTCATTCAACCCCCTTCTGTAATTCTTGTTGCATTGTTAGGGACTAACAATTGGTATCAGAGAAAGCTCTTGAAGAACAAAGAGTTTAAAGATCACAACAAACAGCAAGATGAACAGGAAGGATGTTGGAGTCAAGATTCCTTTTCTGGACAAAGACAATTACCATCACTGGAAGGTAAAGATGCATCTTCATTTACTTTTTCAAGATGAGGCCTATGTGGATTGCATAGAGAGAGGCCCTCATGTACCAATGAGAGCTGCAACTGGAAATGAGCTAACAGTTCCCAAGCCAAGGCATGAATGGTCAGATCCTGATATTGAACAAGTCAGGAAAGACAAGAAGGCCATGAATATTCTGTTCAATGGAGTTGATGGTGACATGTTTGACAACATCATCAATTGCAAAACCGCCAAGGAAGTTTGGGACACAATTCAGATTATCTGTGATGGCACTAAACAAGTTAGAGAAAACAAGATGTAGTTACTAATTCAGCAATATGAGCATTTCCACTTTGAAGAAGGTGAAAATCTCACTATTATCTTTAGTAGATTTCAAAAGCTACTAAATGCTCTAAAGCTGCATGGAAGAGTCTACCAAACCAAAGATTCTAACCTCAAATTTCTGAGATCCCTACCAAAAGAATGGAAACCAATGACAGTCTCATTGAGAAATTCACAAGAATACAAGGAGTTCACATTAGAGAGACTGTATGGCATTCTAAAGACTTATGAGCTTGAAATAGAGCAAGATGAAAGAATGGAGAAAGGGAGAAAGAAAGGAGGGTCCATTGCACTGGTTGCTGAGTTAGAGAAAGAGAAGGAGGTGAAGATAGAAGCTCTTGAGTCTACTTCAAAGGTTTGTGAAAACAAGGGCAAAGGGATGGTAGCAGAAAATGAAGATTCTTTTAGCCAAGATGATATGGATGACATTGATGAACATCTAGCATTTCTTTCCAGAAGATTTTCCAAGCTCAAGTTCAAGAAGAACTTTGGAGCAGCTAAGCCAAATAGAAACATGGTGGATAAATCAAAATTCAAATATTTCAAATGTGGCTTGGTAGGGCACTTTGCCAGTAAGTGTAGAAAGTCAGATTCCAGCAAGAAAAAGTTTGAGCCTGTGGACTATAAACAGAAATATTTTGAGTTGCTCAAACAAAAGGAAAGGGCTTTCATTACACAAGAAAATGACTGGGCAGTAGATGGTCTGGATGAGGATGAGGATGTCAGCTATGTCAATCTAGCCCTAATGGCCAAGTCTGATGAAACAGAGATAAGTTCTTTAAGTAATCAGGTAATCACCACTAACCTTGCACATTTACCTAAAGCTGAGTATAATGATGCAATAAATGACATGTCTACAGAATTATATCATGTACGTATTACACTTAAGTCTCTTACTAAGGAAAATGCTAAAATCAAAGAAAACAATTTGTTTTTAAGTGGGAGAAATAATGTGCTAGAATCTCAGTTTATTGAATTTGAAAAATTGAGAATTGAGTGTAAAATTGCTAAGGATGAATTAACTGAGTCCTTGAAGAAAGAAGAGATCTTGAAGAAGCAGCTTGAACGACAACATGAGGTGATTAAGGCATGGAAAACATCTAGAGATGTTCATGCTCAAATCACCAAAGTTCAAGGTATTGAGTCCTTTTGTGATGCAGCCTGGAAGAAGAATAAGGAGAAGCTGAAATCCAATTTGGTTGAAGGATTGCTAACAGATGTGGACTGGACGGATTATGAAAGTCATCCGTCGGATAATCAAAAGGATTATCCGTCGAGTGACATAAATCCTCATTCGTCGGCTGTGTGCAAACCTGTGAGTAAAGCCAAACTTGCCAAGTTAAATGATATATATGGATCAGTTTCCAAAAACTTCATTTCAGGA
The DNA here is from genome assembly GCF_009905375.1 of Apium graveolens. NCBI lineage: Eukaryota > Viridiplantae > Streptophyta > Magnoliopsida > Apiales > Apiaceae > Apium > Apium graveolens. The sequence goes on from NC_133648.1 coordinate 201,554,705, forward strand.
GAATCTATTCAAGTAAAGAAGGAGAAGAAAGTGAATGTTGGCCATCTGTCTATCAAGCAATTGAATGAAAGACTAGAAAAGATTGAGGGTAAAACAGAGGCTAAAAAGAAAAAAAACAATAGAAATGGTAATGTAGGGATTAACAAGCATAAAAACTACACACCTGATAAGTATGCTCCAAGAAAAATATGTGTTAAGTGTGGTAGTGTAAATCATCAGAAAAGTAGACATGTGATCATATGATTAGAGGTGATCCATATAGGTCTAATCATACTCATTTCATCAGAAAAGTAGATATGCATTTCAAACCTTGTGAGATTTTGAAGAAGCAGCTGATTAATTTAACATTGGTATGCAACTACATCTTTCATCAATTGCTCTCACAGTATGCTCAGTGATTCTGCCTTCATCACCGTTTTGAGGTAATGGTTCTTGTGTGGTTGGAGATTCAAGAGTTGATGTCTGACTTTGACATCCAGGTTCTTGTATACTCTACTCCACTATTTGAATTCTGAGCTTCTGTTAACACTGTTTGTTGTCAATAGATTCTTCCTTGTCTTCTATACTATGTGAAGTATAGATTCTTGTGGAACATGGATCAGAGAATGATGTTGCTATTATGCCCCATTAAGACATAGGTTCTTGTGTGTATGATCCAGGAAGTAAGAATCTTTTGATTATCTTATCTATATGTCCAAGAGTAATCTCCTTTACTCTCTTTTAACTTTGATGTTGTAGGAACTTTTGGCAGCTTTCCTTAACAAATCCTCCCTAAGGTTGACATGACAGGGTTGATGAGCTACTGTGAAGACCATTAACAAATGAAGTTCTGGTCCTTTCTTTGGAGATGAATCAAAATAGCTTGTAGCATTTCTGATTTAGTAAGCACAAGTATCCTCTTCATGAATTCTGAATGTTTTAAATAAACATGAGGATCTTAGCTTGTTACATCCTTCTTTTCTCAAACAACAAACCAAATGAAGAACATTTTGTGAGGTTTCTTTCCTTTTGTAAAACAGGTTCCTTTTGGGAGTTACCTGAGTGGGATTGTGTTTGAGGTTGTGTTTGTGTTGCTGTGCCTGGGTGAACTGTAGTTTGGATGTGAAAGATATATTGACTGTAGTTTAGCACAAATGCCCGTTGGGTGATCCATAGATCTCAAAAATCTTGTAATTAACAATTTTCTTGCAAATTTTAGGCAAATTCAGAGAATTTTGCAAAAATTTGATTTTTAAAAATGTTAACGTACAAAAGTAAGAGATTTAAAACATAAATCAAAAGTGATTTTGTATAATATTCTACTTTACTTATCCATTGATATGTCTGATGCATCGGATGAAATCAAATGTGTTATCTCTGCTTCGAGTGATTTGTCTGAGTTTCCTGTTGTTGACTTGAAGAAATTGTGTTTATCCTGTACTGCATTAAACATATGTAACTTTATGATGTTTTCAGTTGCATACAGTATTACAGAAAATATGATACTCAGATGAATTTAAACACATAGCAAACAAGACACAAACAACTTTAAAATAGAGAATGTGAAATATTTTCATTAATATTGTAACAGAGTACAGGAAGATTTGGATTTTAACAATTTAAACCCTAATCCTAACTACTCTAGTCTCTGCCTCTTCTCAGCTTCAATCCTCCTTGCCCTGCGTTGGTATGCTCTGGACATGGAGTGTACAAAAGAAATGATCCTCTCTTGCAACTCCAGAGCAACAAGGCGTTCCTGCTCAGCCACCAAAGCACGTCTCTCTTGCTCCAGAGAGACTTCTCCCTCAAAAAATAGAAAGTTTATCTGATCATCCCAAGAGAGTTCGTCAAAAACTTCAAGGGGAACATCAAAAGGGCTGCAAATGATCCCTTTGATGCGGACTCGAAGCCCAAAAGGGTCATAATAGACCTTATTATCAGCCAAATGAAGGGCTGGAAGATAAACACCATTATTGAGCGTATAGAATACAGGAGCAGCCATTGGATAGATTTGAACAAGATGAAGATTTGGAGTTAGGGTATTTGTTGAGAAAAAGAAATAGTGATGAATAATGAAGAGATAAGAATTTGAATTTATAGGAGGAGAAAAGAAGCCAAAGAGACACTTGAGTTGCCCGGTAAATAAGTGTTTTAATCACACACACACTACGTGAATCTAGCCAGTTAAAAAATGACTTAACTTTCTAGCTTAACTATTCCCCATGCAAGTACTCAAGAACACTAACACAAAAGATTTAACTATTCCCCATGCAAGTACTCAAGAACACTAATTAAATCAAATACTCCGTACTGAGAAAGATTTATTTTGAATAAAATTCAAAAACACATAATTAACATACAGTCAAATAAATTCAACTATTATCAGAATTCTCAAAACATCACATATAATATACTAGTCTACTTACATTAGACGAACATATTCCACATTTGATAAAAAATATGCACATAAGCACGTAAATGTGTCAATAAGTCTGAGTAATTATAGATAAAGTATGTCAAAAGTATTTTGCTGAACATAATTTATGAAATAAATTATTTCAGTTTTCCATACTTTTTGCTTCTTTTGATCTGTTATTTATCAACTTCATATGTTTAAGATATGAATTAATAAATATACAGTTTACTTAGAATTTTTGAAAATTCTAAGTTGAAATATGTATCGAGAAGTCTGGGTATTTATAGAAAAAGTAAATGACTTGTCGAGAACTCAAAAATAGACATTTGGAGTTTGTCTATCAAGAAGTCATTCTAAAAAATAAAGTAAAAATCGAGAAGTCATTTTAAATTACTCTTTTAGAGAACTCAAAATTGACTTATCGAGATGTCAAACAAATACCCAGTTTGTCCAAAAAGTGGACTGAATTAATTTTAACTTTTATTTGAATAAATTCAAAAATAAAAATTAGAATAAATTTTCCAAGAGTATTTTACCAAAATAATTTATTGATTTAAATTATATCAGTTCTGAGTTATTGATAAGTCAACAATTATACTTGTAGAGAACTCTATGAACTAACAGTACTAGAGAACTTTTCAAGGACTTATCAAAAGGTCATTGTTAAGCCTATCAAGGAGTCACTCGAGAAGTCAGTAAATTGACTTATCAAGGACTCACTTGAGAAGTCTTAAAATGACTTGTCGAGAAGTCAATTTTGACTTATCGAGAACTCAGTTCTTTATATACTCTTGATTTCTGAAATTCTGCCTTATGTTAATTTTACATATTAAGGATGTAAATAAACAACTGAGCAGTTTACTTAGAATTTGAAGAATTCCAAGTTGAATTTGAATTTGAAAAACAAATATGCAGAGATTTCTGAAATATTTATAGTTCATATTTCAGTTAATTTCCAATTAAATCAAATTAATTTTGATTTATTGGATATTAATCTACTGTAAAACATTAGTTGAGTTATTACCTTAGGATGAAGAATTAAGCATTCCAATTTCACCTACAAGTCTAGTGAAAGTTGCTTCATCCAAAGGTTTAGTAAAAATGTCAGCCAATTGTTTTTCTGTTGGTACAAAAATGAGCTCAATGGTAACATTTGTAGCATGTTCTCTAATAAAATGGTAACTTACATCAATGTGCTTTATCGTAGAATGGTTAACTGGATTAGCTACTATAGATATAGCACTAGTATTGTCACACATAATTGGAATTTTATGTAACACTAGGCCATAATCCATTAGTTGATTTCTAATCCAAAGCACTTGAGCACAACAACTTCCTGCAGCTATGTATTCAGCTTCAGCTGTAGAAGTTGATACAGATTATTATTTCTTGCTATACCAGGACACAAGTCTTTGTCCTAGAAATTGACAGCTTCCACTGATACTCTTTTTGTCAATCCTGTATCCAGCAAAATCCGCATCTGTGTAACCAACAGCTTCAAAACCAGTTCCCTTAGGATACCATAATCCCAAGTTTGGAGTCCCCTTCAAGTATCTGAAAATCCTCTTTACAGCCATCAAATATGATTCTTTTGGATTGGTTTGAAATCTTGCACATAGACATGTTGCAAACATGATGTCTGGTCTACTTGCTGTTAGGTAAATCAATGATTCAATCATCCCTCTGTAGCTTGAGATATCTATACTTTGGCCCTTTTTATCTTCATCCAACTTTGTTGTAGTATATATAGGTGTAGATGTAGGTGAACAATCAACCATACCAAACTTCTTCAATAGATCCTTGACATACTTAGTTTGGTTGATGAAGATACCATCACTTCTTTGACCGACTTTAAGTCCAAGAAAGTAACTTAGTTCCCCCATCATACTCATTTCATATTCACTTTGCATAAGCTTGGAGAATCTTTGGAAAAGCTTTTCATTAGTAGAACCAAAGATGATATCATCCACATAAATCTGAACTAGGATCATATCGTCACCATGTTTCTTGAAGAAGAGAGTCTTGTCTATGGTACCTCTAGTAAAACCATGCATCAGTAGGAAATCTGACAGTGTGTCATACCAAGCTCTAGGTGCCTGTTTTTGTCCATATAGAGCCTTGAGTAACTTGTACACAAAATTTGGAAATTCTGGATCTTCAAATCCAGGTGGCTATTGTACATAAACTTTTTCTTCTGGCTCACCATTCAGAAAGACACTCTTGACATCCATTTGATACACTTTAAAATTCGAATGTGCAGCAAATGCTAGAAAAATTCTTATCGCTTCAAGTCTTGCAACTGGAGCAAAGGTTTCATCATAATCAATTCCTTCTTTTTGTGAGTAACCTTTTGCAACCAACCTTGCTTTGTTCTTGGTAACTATACCATTTTCATCCATCTTGTTCCTGAACACCCATTTTGTTCCAATAATGCTTCTATTCTTTGGTACAGCAACTAACTTCCAAAATTTGCTTCTTTCAAACTGATTCAACTCTTCCTGCATAGCAGATATCCAGTCAGGATCCAGTAGAGCTTCATCAATTTTCTTAGGTTCTACTTGAGACAGAAAATATGCATGTAGGCATTCATTAGCAGTTGCACTTCTAGTCCTCACACCAGCAGTAGGATCTTCAATAATTACATCTTTAGTGTGACTTCTATCCCACTTCCTTGTATGAGTTTGTTGACTTGTGCCTTCATTATTTTCTTCATTATTGGTATGACTGCTGGATCTTTCTTCTCTTTCTCTCCCTAAGTTTGTGCTCTCAAATTCAGGTGTTTGAGATGAGTTTCCATTTTCATGATTTTCTTGTTCAGTAGTCTCTTCATTTAATGTCTGTTGTGCATCAACTTCATCTTCCCTATCAGAGTCACTATCAATGTTGAGGTTTTCAAATGCCAGGGCTTCAGCTTCATTATCATCAAGGCATTTTAAACCTGGACAATTGTCATCATCAAAGGTCACATTTGTGCTCTCCATAATCTTCTTTTGATCAATCACATAAACTTTGTAGGCTGTTCTTTCCAGTGATTATCCCAGAAAAATTGCTTCAAAAACCTTTGAGTCAAATTTTTCCACATATTCAGAGTTGTCTTTCAAAATGTAACACCTGCTTCCAAACACATGAAGATGCTTTACAGTAGGCTTTCGTTTAGACATGATTGAGTAAGGGGACTTGCCATGTGCCTTGTTAATGAGATATCTGTTCTGAGTATAACATGCAGTATTAACAGTCTCTTCCCAGAAACTAGTTGGCAACTTGGCATCTTGCAACATTGTCCTGACAGCTTCAACCAATGTTCTGTTCTTTCTCTCAACTACTCTATTTTGTTGAGGTATTCTGGCAGCTGAGAATTCATGAACAATGCCTTTGCCTTTGTAAAAATCACTCAATGTAGCATTTCTGAATTATGTTCCATTATCACTTCTCAATCTTTTCACATAATTGTAATCTTCAGCCTATTTTTCTATCTTCCTGATATGGTCAATTACGATGTGTGGAGTTTCATCTGTAGAGTACATGAACTCTACCCAAGTGTATCTTGAGAAATCATCCACCATCACAAGTGCATATTTGTTCCTTGAAATTGATAAGACATTCACTGGCCCAAATAAATCCATGTGAATAAGTTGCGATGGTGCACTTATAGAATTCACAGTTTTTGACTTGTGACTAGATCTTTTCATTTTTCCTTTCTAAAAGGCTTCACAAACTTCAACATGAGCAAATTCCAGTTTGGGCATGTCCCTTACTAACTCCTTTTTGACTAAGGTGTTAATTGCCTTGAAATTCAAGTGAGACAACTTCTTATGCCATAGCTTGCTTTGTTCTTCTGATGCCTTGGTGTAGAAGAAGCAAATACCATCCTTATTTATTGACTCCAAATCTGTAACAAACAAGCTTCCTTTCCTTGCTCCTTTCAGAACAACTTCACCAGTTTTCTTGCTAATGAAAGTGCATTCTTCTTTATTGAATAAAACTTTAAAGCCTTTGTCTACAAATTGGCTAACACTGAGAAGATTCACTTCAAGACCAGCTACTAGTGCTATATCATCAGTGATAAAATTTTCAGAAACAATATTGCCATATCCCATTGTGAATCCTTTGTTATTGTCTCCAAAGGTCACCAATGGACCAGCTTTCTCCTCAAACTGTGATAGCAGGGCCTTATCACCTGTCGTATGTCTGGAACATCCACTGTCAATGATCCATACGACTTTCTTCACTTTGCCCTGCATATAATGAGATTCAGATGTGTTTATTGACCCAATCAGTGTTGGGTACTTTCTTCATGTTAACTAATTTAGCAGAAGTAGAGTGAGTTGTTTCAGATAAAATAGAGTTCAAAGATTGTTGTGCATTTTCCCTATCTGATGTAAACCCAATTTTCGTTACTTTAAGGTCCACTCTCAATTTGTAGCAACTCTTCATCACTTTCAAGTTACAAGGGATGCAGTCAAACTTGTCACATAATGAGTAGGGATCATTTGAATCTCCTTCATTGTATTTGCAAGCTCCTTCAGTTGGCTTGCTAACAACCTTTTTACAAACGTGAGTTGGATGATTTGCAGAGCCACATTTTTCACATTTCTTTTTAGGAGCATCTGCAACATAAGCAAGATTATTGCTTTTGTTTATCCCTATTTTCTGTTTCTATTTTTCATCTTCTTTTTTGCATCTTCAATCTTTATTTCTTTGACAGGAATCTTGGTGCTTTGATTGTCCATGAGATTTTCTTCAGGCTTAGAAGATTGAGTTGAGTTTGCATTTTTCTTTTCATTATCCTCATCTGCAATTTCTTGCTTGATAATCAATTCTTCTTCACTGAAGTCTACTTCACAAGCCTTGAACACAGGTGACCCAACCTTTTTCAGCATTACTGGAACATTTCCATTCTCTGTTGCTTTTCCTTTGTCCCTTATGTTTTTCTCTTTGCTGTTCAAAGCATCATAATCAAGACCAATAACATTGTTTGCATATGGTTTGTTTTTCTCATGGTACTGACCAACCAATTCAGATAAATTATTGAAGGACTTCAACTTTACTTCATTTTTCTCCAGTTTTTCCCTTAGCACAACCTCAATCTCATTTGCACACTTGGGCTTGTTCTTCAGATAACCATTTTCTTGTTTCAAGGCTTCAAGCTCTACTATCAACAATTTAATTCCTTATTTTTCATTCTCAAGCTTCTCATTCATTTTTGACAGTCTGTTCACTTCTTCATTTGCAGCCACCATGCTTACATGAATGTGAAACATTTCTGCACTCATCTTTTCAACAGTTTCCTTATATTGATTCACATTTAAATCAGTGGTGGTAAGAGTTGGTACCTGTGATTTAGATATGGATGATTCTCCTTGCTCTAGGGCCATGAGTGCATAGTTACCAAGTTCTTCATCTTCATCATTTTCAGAGCCATCCTAACTTTTACTTCCGCAATATAAGCTTTGATTTGCTGTTTTTTCAGAAGAGCTTCATACTTTGCTTCAAGTTCAAGATAAGCTTTATCTTTCTTTGCCTTATTGGGTTTCCTGCATTCTGTAGCAAAGTGGCCTAGTTCATCACAATTGAAGTACCTTATCTTAGATCTGTCAACAGATCCAGTTTTGTAGTCATTCTTGCTATCAGAATCGTACTTCCTTGTTTCCTTCCAGCTGTTGTCTTTGTTGAAAGACTGTCCTTTACTCTTGAAGTATCTTGGCTTCTTTACTCTAATGTTAAAGAATTTTCTATCCAAATAGGCCATTGACTGATCTAGCTCATCCAGTTCTTCAAGTGTATAGAACTCATCTTTTTCCAATTCCAGAATGACTTGCTCCTGTGAATCATTTGTTCTTTGCTCACTTGTTGAGGAAACTGAAGTTTGAGATCTTGGTTCATCATTGGATGTTTGGCTTTCATTTACAATTAAAGCATTTGAGCCATCCACAACATATCCTTAACCAGATCTCAATGATTGCCTTTGAATCATCTCTAGTTCATATGTTTTAAGAATTCCATATAGAACTTCTAGAGTTATTCTGCTCAAGTCTCTCCCTTCCCTGATTGCTGAGATTTTCTGTTCCAAATGATCAGGGAGAGTAAGCAAGAACTTTAGGTTCACTTCTTCATCTTCATAGTATTTATCATGAAGCTGCAAGTCATTTATCAGCTTATTGAATCTTTCAAACACATCAGTAATGCTTTCCTTTGGCTTTTCCATAAAACCCTCATACTGTGAAATCAGTATTCTTCTTTGGTTTGACCTAACTTCCTCAGTTCCCTTACAGAGTATCTTAATCTTTTCCCATATTTTCTTGGCAGTGTCACAGTTGACAATGTTGTTGTACATAACATTATCAAGTAACTCAATCAATATTAATTGCAAGTTTCTATACTAGGAAACTTTCTCCTTTTCAGGATCAGTATACTCAGCATGATCTTTTGGAGCATAATGAGCTGAGATAATCGTGTCTCCATCTGTAGATTCCTCAATTCTAACCGTAGGAATGAAGGGTCCATTCTTGAGGATCTAAATGTAGAGTGGATTGGCCATCCTGATAAACATCATCATTTTTTTTTCCAGAGAGTGTATTTAGCTTTGTCAAAAGTAGGAATTTTGATGCTACTAATTTTCTGTGTATTCATTTTTCCAAGATCTTGAATCTGTTTACTTTCAGATTTTGTTCTGATACCACTTATTAGGAAATGAATAACACACAGAGGGGGGGTGAATGTGTTTTACTTTTTTTGTGCTTTTCTTGAATGTTTATGGTTGAACAAAGTAAACTAAATCTTGTAATGAAGTGTCTTCATACAGAATTTAAGCTTGCTGAAAATAAAGAACATAGATCTTCAAAACTCACTTAATTTTATATTAAAATTAAGACTATATTGCTACAAAATTTCTAGGCTCTTTGTTGATAAAGAGCTTAGCTTCTCCTTGAGAGTGTTACAAGAAATTTGATCTTAATTGTTACATCTAACTAAAGGACCAGTATTAACTTTATAACTTAGTTAAATGCGGGTTTACACAGTGTACAATAAGACATGCTATTAGCTTTTCTAAACTGTCACTTGTCATTTCTATTTATAGAAAAGTAGATCTTCCATTTTTGGTTTAGCATATCTTTAGCATCTTGTGTTCACTTTGATCTTCCTTTGTCAGTTTATCTTTACCATTGATCTTGCACATTCTTCAAGCTGCTTTTTGTAGACTTGTCAATCCAGCTGGTTGGATTGTTTGTTGATTGTTGATCTTAGATATTGAACTGGTCTGTGATTCTGTACTTTGAGAATTTTACTCGAGATCTCCAGTTTAGGCACATAGAGATCTTGACATCTCGATAAGTAAAATGACTTATTGAGATCTCTAATGCTCTAGTGAATTTGACTTATAGAGGTCTCTGAGTTCTCGAATGAAACTTTAGCTTGTCGAGATCTCTCAGCATCATGTCTTCACTTTGTCTTGTCGATAACTTAGAGTTCTCTAGTGAATTTTGACTTATCGATATCTCTGAGTTCTCTAGTAGACTTAGACTTATCGATAACTCAGAGTTCTCTAATGAATGTAGACTTGCCGATAACTCTGAGTTCTCTAGTGAAAAAAAGACTTGTCGATATCTCCAATCTTCATGTCTTCTTGACTTGTAGATATCTCCCTGAGTTCTCTAGTAGCTTTCCTGACTTCACTATAAGCCATTCTGGAGTTCTCGAATGACTTCTCTATAACATTAAATATGTGCCTTGTAGAGATCTTGACTTAGAGTATTTTTCTTAAAACAACTTTATTCAACTCCAAGCTTCTTTATAATTATTATGAGGCATGATCTTCTTGATCTTCTTCTAGATAGAATTCTTAGGCTTGATACTGTTTATAGAAAAAGCCTTCAGTCTGCTCCTTTGACATTTTTACAGACTTTAATTTGTTACAAGTACAAAATACATATTAAGATCACAATACAACTTTCTTAGGGTTGATAAAATGTCTTAGTCTTGTTATAGTACAGGCATGTCTCTTACAACAATCTCCCCCAATTTATGAGAAATGGCTTAACACAATTTCATGCATGTTAACAGGACTAACCCAAGCTTAACAGATTATGAAAAGTAACAGTTCATTATTCTCCCTAGATCAGATGTTCATTTGGCTATGTTTTACACTTTGACCAGGGCCACTAATGATATTGTTATCTTCAGTAATCTTTGACATCATCAGTTATGTATGACATTTGCTGTGTCAGGATTTGTCAGACTATCAGGATCTGACTGTCCATTAGGATTTAACTGTTCAGCATATGGTACTTCATTTTCAAATCTCAACTCTTCATGGTCATCCACATATTCTAGACATGTAATCTTCTTGTCATCAAAAGACATGTGAATAGATTCCAGGACCACCCTTGTCCTCAGATTTTAAACTCTGAAAGCTTTTGTTGACAGTGGATATCCAACAAAAAATACATTCATCAGCTTTTAGATCAAATTTGGCAAGCTGTTCAGGATGATTTTTTAAAATAAAACATTTGCAACCAAATATATAAAAAATATTTTTAATTTGGCTTTTTTCTTTCACCATCTCAAATGGTGTTTTGCCATGCTTGTTGATCAATGTTGCATTTTGTGTGAAGCGAGCAGTTTGCACAGCCTCAACCCAGAAATAGGTTGGCAGCTTTACTTCTTCAAGCATGGTTCATGTAGCTTCTATAAGAGTTTTATTATTTCTTTCAATAACTCTATTTTATTGTGGAGTTCCAGGGGCAGAAAATTCATGTTTGATCCCCTTGTACTCGCAGAAGTCATCCATAGTGTTGTTCTTGAATTCAGTTCCATTATCACTTTTGATGATCTTGACTTTGTGAGTTGATCCTTTTTCCAGTTCTCTTACATAATCAAGAAGAATGGATGGTGTCTCATCCTTAGTGTGTAGAAAATACACCCATATGTATCTTGTATACTCATCAACAATAACAAGTGCATACCCCTTCTTTACAATAGACATTACATTGACTGGACCAAAAAGATCAATATGAAGTAACTGATATGGTTCAAGAAATGAGAATTCAGTTTTACTCTTGAAAGATGATTTTCTTAACTTGGCTTTTTGGCATGAGTCACATAAGCCATCAGAAGTAAATAATGATTGGGAAATCCTCTCACAAGATCTTTCTTCACAAGTTCATTGATGTTATTGAAATTGAGGTGAGAAAGCCTTTATTTCCAGTTCCACCTGTCTTCCACAAATGCTCTGCTAAGTAGACATATTTCAGAATTATCAGAATTTGTGAAGACCCTGGCTTCATATAAGTTACCATGTCTGTAACCAGTCATTGCAATCTTGCCATCTGATTTACTGACAATTTCACAATGTTCCTCATAAAAGGTCACATGGTAACCTCTGTCACATATTTGACACACATTGTTTAGATTATGCTTGAATCCTGCAACCAGAGCTATATTTTCAATGTTGACATTTCCAAACTTAATCTTGCCATATCCCAAAACCTTCCAAAGTTGCCATCTCTATAAGAAACATTTGGGTCAGCCTCCTCCTTAAACTCTGATAGCAGGGATTTATTTCCAGTCATATGTCATGAGCATCCACTGTCCAAGACTAAATAATTTTTCCTGTAACCCTGCAATCAGTTTTAACAATTAATTAGTATTTTTAAGGACCCAGAATTGTTGGGATCTTTTGGCCTTTTTAAGTTTGTTAACATTTACAGCAGAAGTCTTTGAAACAGAGTTTATGGTAACATTTTTAATATCAGAGTTTACACATGCAGAAACAACTTTAGATTTATTTAAAGAGGGTTTCAGTTCATAAGAATCATAATACAAATTGTGATACTCTTTAAATGTATAAATATAATGCCAAACACTACCACCATAAATACAAGGATTATGTGGCTTATATCTAACTGTCCTATTCCTAAACTATGATTTAGGAGGAACAATATTTATCCCTTTATTATTTCTGTATGCAACAACAAGATGATTAGTACTATCACAGTTCAAACATGTTTTTTAGGTGCATTGGGAATGATTTTATTCTTACCATCTTTGTTAACACCTACTTCACCATTTTTGTTCTTTCTAGGCTTTTTCTTTTTGTTTTTCATGTTTATCTCCTTCAGCTTTTGGTTAAGCTGTTTCTGAGTCATTAAACCAATATTTACTGATTTGGTGTGAACTTGTTCACTTTTATCAGTATTTAAGCTTGACTTAGGTACTGAGGTTGAACCCTCTTCAAAAACTGACTTGATAGCATCAACACATAAGTTAAACTTAACAGGTCTTAACTAAGACTTATTCAATTTTACCTTCTTATCAGTATTTACTGGTTTAACTTTCACAGTTTCCTTTTAGTTATACTTATCATAATTGGTTTTATCAGCATATCCTAATCCTGATATCCAACAACCATTTTCTATTAAACCCCGAGTTATTTTTCCTTAATTAGTCCAAATTTTAATCACTTCTGTTTCTTTAGCTAATTCCTTTTCTAGATAAGCATGATTTTCTAATAGTTTTTCTTTAATATACAAAGAATCATCTCTTTCCTTTTGAGTTTCTAGCATGAAAATCAACTCATATTCTAGGTGATCATTCATTTTCTTAAGATCAAGGTTTTTAGTCTTAATCCTAGAATTTTCAGAAGTTTGATCTCTATAACTAACATGCAGAGATTTAAGAAACACCTTAGTTCACAAATATCATGAGTATCAAAAGCAACTGTGGTTTGAGGTACCTTTAATTCAGTAGTGACACCCTCAATGTCATCATTTTCCATAAGAGCATAGTTAACGCCATCATCTAATTCTGATATATCATCCCAATTCTTCTTGTGATCAAAGCTTGTTTCTTCTCTCCTTTTGCCTTTCTCCAGTCAGTTTCAAAGTGTCCAACTCCATCACAGTTATAACATTTGATCTTTGACTTGTCAAAGCTTCCAGATTTTGACTCCTTTCATTAGAGTTTCTCATGTAGTTCCTTCTATCAGAGTTTGAGGAACTGGATCATTTTCTGAAAAAAAAAACTTCTTATTCTTGTTCTTGAAGTTCTTATAGGCCATTTTCTTAAAGCTTTTAACCAAAAGAGCAGTCATATGCTCAATATCTTCATTGTTATCATAATCACCTTCACTGTCTATTTCACTTTCAGAGTTTGAGTCATTATCAGAGTTTGATGACTCAGTATCAGACTTTGCAATCATGACTTTGCCTTTGGAGTGGATTTTTCTCCTAGCTTTCTCCCTTAGTTTCTCTTCAACCTTCAGTGCAACCTGTCTTGCTTTTGGTCCTTTCCTCTTGCTTATTTGCCCCATCTTCAGCTCCTGAGTCTTCATCATGCCATAGATCTCATATAGAGATGTATCATCAAGATCATAATTTCCCCTTATTGATGTGACTTTCAAGTCCCATTTTTTAGGGAGTGCAAGAAGAAACTTCAAGTTAGAATCTTCTAAATCATATTATGTGTGTACCAGTGACAAGTCATTCATCAGCTTTTGAAACCTGTCATAGATTTCAGTCAAGGACTCATCAGCTTTTGAGTCAAAGTGTTCATACTCCTGAGTGAGTATGGTTCTTTTATTCTTCTTGATAGCAGTGGTGCCTTGACATTTTACCTCCAAAGTATCCCAAATTTCTTTGGCAGTTTTGCATTCAATTACTCTATCGGACATGACACTATCAAGACTACTATGCAAAATATGTCTTACTTTTACATCTTTCATAATAGATGAATATCCTCAGTAGAATAGTCTTTTTTATCTTTATTAACCATCTTCTCTTCTTGGCCAGCAACAACAACTGCTAATTTCATTGGCCTTTGAGGACCATTATAAATTCTGTTCAGATATTCAGAATCTGTTGCTTCCAGACACATAACCATCTTTACCTTCCAGATTGGATATTCATGAATCTTCAAAACTGGAACCTTGATAGCCTCATATCTGCTCATATTGTGATTGATAGGTTGAGTGGCTGGTGTTGAAGTTGAGGGATTTTGTTGAGGTTCTTTGTATGCCATTATAATTGAGTTTAGATCTTAAACTGTTTGTATATCAATAACAAGCTTGATACCAATTGTTAGGTCCTTAATACAACTGTAGCGATGGGGTGGATACAGTTTATGCAAACAAATTAAATTAAGTACTCAACAGAATGAAACAGTTTTATATTGAATGATAAAAACGGATTACAAAACTATCCTCTCAAAGGATGAACAATAATCCTTTAGAGCTTCTAGGTTATATGAAAGATATATCAATTCGTGACATATATAGTGTAAACCTAATTGGTGCTTATATATTTCACAGCTTCACAATCAATAAGGAGTCCTATTCTATTACAATAATGAATCGTAAAACATATCCATGTATTGATTGCTACAATAAGTAAAGTCCTATACCAACATGTATTCTGCAAATCTTTCCTTCTCCGATATCTCCCGACTTTCAGCTGAAGTGGCCAAATGCTGATGTCAAATACTAATCAGCAAATGTTGATGGCAATTGATGGTGACGTCACCTCTGCTAAACTCTGATATCAAATACTTATAAATAAACTCTAATAGTTTATATACTAATATCATCAACTTTTTCTAATATGTGAATGTATATGTTCGATATAATTTTATCTTAGTATTTATAGGGGTTGGGAGTACTTGGTTGTACCTTTTAATCCGAAGCCTACCTCCCTTTTAAGATGACCGGGAGTAAATCAGTCTTCCCTTTTAGGGATTTGATGTTAAAGTCCAAAAAATGACGTGGAGGCCAGGCTTTGACCACGGGTGAAGAGGTAGCATTGCCTTGATTTTTTTGGAAAAAAGATGTTCTGACATCTTGGTTGGTTTTATTCTCTTTGGAGATTGAGGCTGTTGATTTGATAGGTGCCCTTATGTTCTTTTAATTAATCATTTCCCTTTTGATGAGTAACTTTCTTAACTAGCTTGATGTGCATTTGGTAGAGTAAAAATTGGACAACATATGACATGTTAAAACATGTATATTTTTCTTTGCAAGTCATAGTTTGTTTCGGTGGGAAACCGTTGGCGCTGTACGGCTATGACAGCGACTTATTACGGTGCCGAATCGGTCTGGACTAGGATGGCGACATGAAATGATTTGTGACCACTCCGCGTGTGATGATTATCCGGTTTGGCAGAAAAGGGTACTAATCAATGCCTTCCATTCCTCTTATTTGCTTTAGCGGGTAGGGGGTGATGAGGATCAATGAATGAATATGTTAATTGGGATTTGGCTATGTGTACTCGTTGTGATGTTCAATTGGAGAGGATGAAACCATGTACTGTGACGGCCTCAACCCCGGGGTCAGGGGCTGACGTCACCAAAAATATGATAAATTATAACAACTACTACTAAATAAACTTTTTTATAACACATGACCCCAACCAGGAGCCGAAACAGGTTCAAGTATTATTTAGGTTACAACACACACACACTAACTTATTCAAAACCAGACACTCTCACTTATTACAGCAACTCATCAGACCTCAGGGCCTGATACAAACTACCTCAGAGGAGCCGGGACCGGAGGCTGACACTCTATGCTGACCTGGTCTTCTAGACATCTACAATAAATAAATACAAAACAAGCTGCAAGGGTGAGCAATCCATTGCTCAACAGTATCTCTATATGAATAACCAGTAACAGGATGTATAAAACAGTATAGGAACATATCTTAAACTGATATAAAAAAAAATCTGTAAAACAGGTATAAACTGTATATCAAAACTAGCATGCTTTGCAAAATAACATCATCTATAGTGTGCTGTGTAAAAATACCAGAGTTCAATTTTAGCATGCTATTTCTTTCCAAAACCACTGTCCATTTCTGGACCCATAAATCACCTGTCCCGTTACGGGGGCTATAAATCATTTGTTCCGTTTCGGGAACCATTAAACCTTTATCAAATATATAAAAGAGGATGAATTCTAAGGACAGCTGATCAGTCTATCCCACCACAAATTTCGTTCTGGAACTCAGAGGCTAGCTAGGTCTCTGTCATTCTAGACTAAGCGGCCCACCAGTACGCGCATCCGACTTAGCCTCTTACGCAACCATGCTGGGCCGTTACGTAATAACGGACCTCTTACGCCAACTGACCATCCAATATCTGATTTATTTTTATCCAGTTTCCAAAATCATTTACACCTATCTCTATTTAAACGATTACAGCACAACACGCGCACCAACACGCGCCACAACCACAACTGCAACAATCGACCGGAAAACAAAAGAACAGCGGCCAGAATCAGGGAAACAGGGGCACACACACATGCAACTGAATACACACACAACATATATATATGTATACGTATATATACATATATATACATCAACTAGAAAGAATCGAATCAAAGGTCACCGGAAACGAACCGGAAAAACGAAGCTACGGCGGCGGTGATGAACAACGGGAGGAGAAACGGAGATAGAGAGGAGAGGAAGAAAAGGGAAAACAGAGGGGAAGAGAGAGTGTAGAGGGGAAATAAGGCGAGAGAGATGAAGAGCAGAAAGATAACGAGAGAGAAACAGAGAAATTGATTATAAACAAAACCCCTGCTGCTTACACGTATCACTTCCCACCTTCTGATTGTATTACACGTGTCCCTTAAATCCTTTCTGTCACATTTCTGGTTTGTTTTTGCTAGTTTGACGAACCAATCGTGTTTTAAAATTTATCGAAAAATTAAAATTTTAATACCAAAATTCTCGAAATATTCAGAAGTTAATAAAAATATAATTTTAATAATTTTTAAAACACTTTACACACACAACTTATACCCGCATTAAATGAAATAACGAAATAACACGTGAGTAAAATTAGTCTTAAAAATTACCAAAATAATTTTAAAATTCTCAGAATATTGTAAACATAATAAAATATGAGTTTCATAATTTTTGAAAAATCCAAGAATTAAATATGGAATTTACAATTTAAATGAATTCAGAAAATCATTGAAGAATAAATAAATAACAGAATATTGATTTGTAAATTTTGTAAAATCCCTAAAATAATTGGCAAGGTTATAAAATCATAAAAACATTTTTTGGAGACAACTCAATAATTTTGGAAATAGAATTGTCATAAAAAAATCACTTTTTAAAAGTGAAACAAAAATACATTGCGCCCCGGCTAATCATAAAACACACTCCGCAAACCAGCAATCACATATAAACAATAATAATTAACATAGAGACCATAAATACCATAACTTCTTTATTAATATCTACGCAATAGTTACCTATTTAAATATTACAGAAATATACGAGTCATTATATTCTTCTCCCCTTAAAAAGATTCTGCCCTCAGAATATTTACTAATTAAATAAATGAGGATATTTGTCAAGCATATCTGACTCTAGTTCCCAGGTAGACTCTTCTACCCTAGGGTTTCTCCAAAGTACTTTAACTATAGGAATAGATTTATTTCTAAGTACACGCTCCTTTCGGTCTAAAATCTGGATTGGCTGCTCCGCATAGGATAAATCTGATTGAAGCTCGATCGGTTCATATTCAATTACTTGATTCGAGGCAGGAATGTACGGCTTCAACATGGACACATGAAATATATTATGGATATGCTACCACTGCGGTGTAAAGCTATCTTGTATGCCACTTTTCCTATTTTCTTCAAAACTTTAAATAGTCTTATATATCTCGGACTCAGTTTACCTTTCTGACCGAATCGAATCAATCCCTTCCATGGCGAAACTTTTAGTAATACCAATGATCCTATTTCAAAACTTATGTCCTTTCGATGTAAATCTGTATTCTTTTTCTGTCTATCCTGAGCGGCTTCCAATCTTTTCCGAATTAACACCACTGCTTCTTTTGTCTGCTGCACTAATTCATGTCCTAACACTTTCTTTTCTCCTACCTCATCCCAGTATAGAGGTGATCTACACTTTCGTCCATATAAAGCTTCGTAGGGTGGCATTCCAATGCTGGCATGGTAACTGTTATTATAGGAAAATTCTATTAATGGTAAATGATCGTCCCAACTTCCCTTGAAATCCAAAGCACATACCCTTAACATATTTTCGATCGTCTGAATCGTTCTCTCACTCTGGCCATCAGTTTGAGGATGATAAGCGGTGCTCATATTTAACTTAGTTCCTAAACTCTCTTGAAACTTTGTCCAGAACCTCGAACTAAATCTTGGATCTCGATCTGATACTATAGACACAGGTACCCCATGCTTGGTAACTATCTCATCTAAATATATTTTAACTAGCTTTTCCAGAGAATACTTTTCATTAATCGAGAGGAAATGCGCTAACTTTGTCAACCTATCAATGATCACCCAAATGGCATCGCGATTTGATCTTGTCCTCGATAAGCCTACCACAAAATCCATTATAATTTCTTCCCATTTCCACTGTGGAATCTCCAGAGGTTGCAACAATCCACTGGGCCTTTGGTGCTCTGCTTTTACTCTCTGACACACGTGACACTTGCTAACCCACTCCGCAATCTCTTTCTTCATTCCTGGCCACCAGAAGTGTTTCTTTAAATCTTGGTACATCTTCGTGCTACCAGGGTGAATAGAAAACCTAAAATTGTGCGCCTCATGCAATATTTCATTCTTCAGTTCTGCTACATTAGGAATCCAGATATGAGAGGAAAACTTATATAGACCGTGGTTATCCTTTTGAGTACATAATTATTCTCCTATCAGAACTTCCAATTCTCGTTCCATAACTCCTTCTTGACATCTTTTAATCTTCTCCATTAACGCTGGATGGAAAGTAATCTCGTATAGCGTTTCCCGATCTTCACCTGATACTCGAATTTTGATTTCCATCTTTTCCAAGTCTCGGGCTAATTTATCCATGATACGGGCCATATTTAATTTCTCTTTTCTACTTAGGGCATCAGCTACCACATTAGCCTTACCTGGGTGATAATTAATTGAACAGTCATAGTCTTTAATCAACTCCAACTATCTCCTTTGTCTCATGTTTAAGTCCTTTTGGGTGAATATATACTTTAAGCTTTTATGATCCGTGTAGATATCACATTTCTCTCCGTACAAGTAATGACGCCATAACTTCAAAGCAAACACTATAGCCACCAACTCAAGATCATGAACTGGATATTTCTGCTCATGGGGCTTTAACTGCCTGGACGCATACGTAATAACCTTATCATGTTGCATTAGCACACAGCCTAATCCTTTAAGAGAAGCATCACTGTAAATTACGAAATTCCCGGTTTCATCTGGTAATACTAACACTGGTGCTGTCACTAGTCTTTTTATTAGCTCTTGGAAGCTTTCTTCACATTTCTCCTTCCAAACAAATCTCTCATTCTTCCGGGTCAGCTTGGTCAACGGAGTTGCAATCTTGGCACAGTCCTTCACAAATCTTCGGTAATAGCCTTCTAATCCAAGAAAACTTCTAATTTTCATCGGGGTCTTTGGTTGCTCCCATCTGGATACCACTTCAATCTTCGCAGGGTCTACCTTAATACCATCCTTACCAACTATATGACCTAAAAACTAAACTTCCTCCAACCAAAATTTGCATTTTGAGAACTTAGCGTATAATTATTTTTCTCCCAACCTTTGTAGTGCAATCCTTAGATGTCCGGCATGGTCATCTTTGGTGCTTGAGTAGATGAGGATGTCATCAATAAATACAATAACAAACTTATCCAAGTACTCCTTTTACACCCGGTTCATTAAATCCATAAAAGCCGCTGGCGCATTAGTCAATCCGAATGACATCACTAGAAACTCGTAATGGCCATACCTGGTTCGAAAAGCAGTCTTCGATATATCTTCAGGCTTGATCTTCAACTGATGATAGCCCGATCTTAAGTCGATCTTGGAAAAACAACATGCTCCCTTCAGTTGATCAAATAAATCATCAATCCTGGGTAGGGAATACTTATTCTTGATGGTTAACTTATTCAATTCTCGGTAGTCAATACACAATCTTAAGCTTTCATCCTTCTTTTTCACAAACAACACTATCACGCCCCACGGGGATACACTTGGTCTAATTACCCCTTTATCCAAAAGTTCTTGTAGTTATTTAGCTAGCTCTTTCATTTCTACTGGGGCCATACGGTAAGGTGTCTTTGAAACTGGTTCTGCTCCCGAAATCAAATCAATAGAAAACTCAATCTCCCGATCAGGTGGTAATCCTGGTAACTAGTCTGGAAACACATCTGAAAATTCATTAACTACTGAAATCTTCTCCAATTCAGGTACTCTCTTCTCAGTGTCCACAACATGGGCTAAATATGCTTCACAACCCTGTCTCAATAACTTCTTCGCTTCCAAGTAGAAAGAAATTTCTTGTCCTATTTTTGTCCTTGATAAGCTATCCTTTTATTATCTTCTGAATATAACATAATTTTCTTTTTCTTACAATCAATATTTACTTTATGCTGAGACAACCAATCCATTCCTAAAATTACATCAAACTCTCCTAACTGAAAGGGTATTAAATCCACCAAAAAGAGATGCCCGCAAATTTCTATTCGACATCTAGGGCAAAACTGGTTTACTGAAACTTTATCCTGATTAGCTACCTCTATCGACAAGGGCTCATTTAGATCTTCCAACATCAAATTCATTTTACTTACACAACCTTTAGATATAAAAGACTTAGACACTCCCGAATCAAATAAAACCTTAACAGGCACGGAATTTAAAGAAAGCGTACCTGCAACCACATCTGAATCTTGAGCATTAGATTTCTTGGTCATTTTAAAGGTTCTGGCTCTTGCTGTGCTAGTTGCTGGTCCCTGAGATTCATTCCCTCCTATACTACCTTGAGTAGCCGTCTTGCAGTTTCTGGAAATCTGCCCAACCTTACCACACTTGAAGCAGGTAACTCCGATGTTTCCTAGGTTACATTCTGACGCATAATGACCCTTTTTATCATATTTAAAACACTGGACATCCTTCCGGCATAGACCACTACGCTTTCTACCACATAACTTACAATCCACAACTAGCCTGATTGACTGGACTGGGGTGGAAGCAACTGAGGTGACACCGGAATTTATCTGAGCCATGCCTTGCCTTATAAACCTCCGATTCTTATTCCGGCCAAACTTCCATGGGAACTTCTGACTAGACTCCTCCTGGTTTGCATTACCTGTACCACTTTCAAACTTTCTCTTCCGATCACCCATTTCCTTGGAGGCCAACTTCTGATCGCTCTCAATCACCAGGGCGGCTTGAACTACAGAGGTATACGTCTTAAGTTGCAGGGTGACCACTCCACTACGAACTTCCGGATTTAGTCCTTGCTGAAATCTCCTAGCTTTCTGAATTTCAGTGTTCACATATCCAGGGGCTAGTCGAGCCAACTCCGTAAACTTGGCCTCATACTCAGCCACGCTCTTTTCTCCCTGCTCCACTTCCAAAAATTCTACTTCCAACTGACTCTGCAAACAGTCTGGAAAATACTTCTCTAGAAATAACTCTGTAAATCTGGCCCAAGAAACAGGGCCTTCTCCTTCTAAGGCACGTGCAAATTCCCACCAAAAACTTGCTTCACCTTTCAGAAAATAACTAGCATAATCTTACTTAGAATCATCACTCACCTGAATAAGGGCGAAGGCTTTCTCCATTTCTTTAAGCCAAATTCTAGCAGCAATCGGGTCTACCTCACCCTTAAACTCTGGAGGTTTAACTGACTGGAAGGACTTGAAACTAACAGTCTGGTTCAACTCTTTTGGCTGGGGTTGTTGTTGAAGCTGTAACTGTTGTTAGATTTATTGATGTTGTTGTATAAATTGTTGTTGTTGTTGCTGTTGTTGTAGGAATTGTTGTTGCTACTGCTGGAATTGTTCTTGCTGCTGAGCCATCTGATTAGACTGTTGGCGCAGCAAATCTAGTAATCCATCCATGACTGGGCCCCCTTCACAGTTCCTGCTAGAGGAATTGGACGGGAAATTTTTCTTGGGAGGCATTCTCCTGAAACACAACAAAAAGGTTTTATATGAAAATTGTGCCCCCGAGTAGCAACAGTTTTATGCATCAGGAGAATGCGGTCACAATTAAATATTCCCTTCCTTATTTATTTGGGGTCCACCCATAATGCATAACTAAATTCAACAATCCAGCAACAAATACAACAATAAAAATAACAGAAATAACAACAGTGCAATAAAATAAAACCAACAACCGTAACATCAGAAAATAATAGTACAACAACAGTACCAATCCATCTAACAACTACAGTACAACACTCATAATATACTAAGTACACAACAAAATTGGCTGTCATAGCAGCCCCGCCTAATACAAGCTACAGTAAATAGAAAACATACATAAGAAAAGCATCTACAGAACTCCTACAACTAACTTCGAGCTCTGTATCTCACTACAACAAGTCTAGTCTAGCCACTGCCACTGCCACCAATGGATCCCAACTCAAATACCAACCAGTTCACGAGATCCTGGTACTGAACAGCTCTAAACTCGGAGCTAATGAATCGGTCAATGGTCCGAGCTCTCTCTACTGCAGCCTGAGTCAAGGATCGAACTCTCTCTTTCATATCTGAGGAAGGGGCAGGAATACCCTGGAAAGGCCCGACCGGAATCTAGTCAAGCTGAGCTGCTAACCCTGGGCTCTGCTCTCTAATCAAAAACTGGTTCACCGCTCGGTGAACATGGTAAGGGATCGGGGAGGATGCACCTGAAGGAACAAAGGGTGGAACAGGTGGTCTCGAGGTGGAGGAACTAGGGCCACATCCTGGTGGAAAATCCCTAACAGCCGACACTGACCTTCGTACCCAGCGAGGACGGATACTAGGACCGAACACACCTTCTGATACAACTGGAGGAATAGGTGGAGGAGGCATGGGAGTCTCCTCGGCTACAACATCCAAGGTCCGCTCAAAATCTGAATCATCTGAGTCTGACGGGTTTCCCCGAGAAGGAGAACTGGAGATCACTATAGGCCACTTCCAATCATAACAATATACAGGAAAGACATAACAAGGTTAAGGCAAGTCTATTAAAATATTAATAGATGCCAGGGTAACACCGTCGGAACCCTCGACTGACACTTAAGGTTGCTCCTCAACATGAGTTGCTAACTCAAACTATATGACATACTTCCTACACCTTACTGACTCATCTCTTAACCTAAATTAGGGACTTGAACCTGTAGCTCTGATACCAACTGTGACGGCCTCAACCCCGGGGTCAGGGGCTGACGTCACCAAAAATATGATAAATTATAACAACTACTACTAAATAAACTTTATTATAACGCACGACCTCAACCAGGAGCCGAAATGGGTTCAAGTATTATTTAGGTTACAACACACACACACTAACTTATTCAAAACCAGACACTCTCACTTATTACAGCAACTCATCAGACCTCAGGGCCTGATACAAACTACCTCAGAGGAGCCGGGACCGGAGGCTGACACTCTAAGCTGACCTGGTCTTCTAGACATCTACAATAAATAAATACAAAACAAGATGCAAGGGTGAGCAATCCATTGCTCAACAGTATCTCTATATGAATAACCAGTAACAGGATGTATAAAACAGTATAGGAACATATATTAAACTGATATAAAAAAAATACGTAAAACAGGTATAAACTGTATATATCAAAACTAGCATGCTTTGTAAAATAACATCATCTATAGTGTGTTGTGTAAAAATACCAGAGTTCAATTTTAGCATGCTATTTCTTTCCAAAACCACTGTCCATTTCTGGACCCATAAATCACTTGTCCCGTTACGGGGGCTATAAATCATTTGTTCCGTTTCGGGAACCATTAAACCTTTATCAGATATATAAAAGAGGATGAATTCTAAGGACAGCTGATCAGTTTATCCCACGACAAATTTTGTTCCGGAACTCAGAGCCTAGCTAGGTCTCTGTCATGCTAGACTAAGCGGCCTACCAGTGCGCACATCCGACTTAGCCTCTTACGCAACCATGCTGGGCCGTTACCTAATAACGGACCTCTTACGCCAACTGATCATCCAATATCTGATTTATTTTTATCCAGTTTCCAAAATCATTTACACCTATCTCTGTTTAAATGATTACTGCACACATTCTAAAAATCCCTTTTTAATTTTTTTATCACAATTTAGAGATAGGTATTTTCAGAAGTTACTTTTTCCCCAAAACCTCGTTCAATAAAACATATTTAAATACGGGGAATACGTAACTTAAAACATTCTGTTCTAGTACGTAATTTAAATCAACAACTATTCATATATACTGAACTGTAAAAGATTAGTTCAGGGGTACTTGCCTTGCGAAGCTTTGCACTAACTCTGGCTTAACTCTAATTGACTTCAACTACTGGGTCATTTGACTCGATCCTACGAAATCGAAACAACCTAGGCTAGACAAACGATTATGCTTGACTTTTCCTCACTAACTAATTACCCAACGATATAATTCTCGACTCGCATGCATATTAATAACAATAACATATATGCAATAATAATGCACATAACAATCAGGGTTAATTTGTATTAACGAGATACATATACTCGATTTATAATTTAAGGAAATTTTTAGAAAATTTTGGACAGCGACTCCTCTGCTTATAGGTCTACCCGTCGAAACATCAATCGACATCAAATCCCAATGCAAACAACTCAAATCGCCACATAACTAAATTTTTAGTCCCGAAAACAATTTATACAACTCATTTTATTTATTAAAATATTTAGGACTCAGAACAGGGTCATCACCGTCCACCGCGCGCTCGTAAAAACAATTCATCGCGCGCGGCAGCAAAATTTGTTGGTGCCCGAAAATACACGCGTGTCCTAATAAATTTCACCGATTTATTAAAATCACATCCCACACGAATTAAATTTAATATCACAAAATATTAGTCAAAATTCCTGCACAAAACCAAAAATTGATTAAATCCCAACTGCACAACACGCGCACCAACACGCGCCACAACCACAACTGCAACAATCGACCGGAAAATAAAAGAACAGTGGCCAGAATCAGGGAAACAGGGGCACACACACATGCAACTGAATAAACACACAACACATACATATGTATACGTATATATACATATATATACATCAACCAGAAAGAATCGGATCAAAGGTCACCGGAAACGAACCGGAAAAACGAAGCTACGGCACCGGTGATGAACAACGGGAGGATAAACGGAGATAGAGAGGTGAGGAAGAAAAGGGAAAACAGAGGGGGAAGAGAGAGTGTAGAGGACAAATAAGGCGAGAGAGATGAAGAGCAGAAAGATAACGAGAGAGAGACAGAGAAATTGATTGTAAACAAAACCCCTGATGCTTACACGTATCACTTCCCACCTTCTGATTGCATTACACGTGTCCCTTAAATCCTTTCTGTCACATTTCTGGTTCATTTTTGCTAGTTTGGCGAACCAATCGCGTTTTAAAATTTATCGAAAAATTAAAATTTTAATTCCAAAATTCTCGAAATATTCGGAAGTTATTAAAAATATAATTTTCATAATTTTTAAAACACTTTACACGCACAACTTATACCCGCATTAAATGAAATAACGAAACAACACGTGAGTAAAATTAGTCTTAAAAATTACCAAAATAATTTTAAAATTCTCAGAATATTGTAAACATAATAAAATATGAGTTTCATAATTTTTGAAGAATCCAAAAATTAAATATGGATTTTACAATTTAAATGAATTCATAAAATCATTGAAGAATACATAAATAACAAAATATTGATTTGTAAATTCTGTAAAATCCCTAAAATAATTTGCAAGGTTATAAAATCATAAAAACAATTTTTGGAGACAACTCAATAATTTTGGAAATAGAATTGTCATAAAAAAATCACTTTTTAAAAGTGAAACAAAAATACATTGTGCCTCGGCTAATCATAAAACACACCCCGCAAACCAGCAATCACATATAAACAATAATAATTAATATAGAGACCATAAATACTATAACTTCTTTATTAATATTTACGCAATAGTTACCTATTTAAATATTACAGAAATATACGAGTCGTTATATGTACTATGAAGCTTACTTGGATAAAAAGAAATAAAGGAATTATGCATAAAGTTGGATAAGTAGCTGATGATTATAATTATTTATTAGAATTTTGCTTACAAGTTTTTACCTTTCACTTGAAAGGGTTTTTCTTGATTTAAGCACTTCAGATTTTATTTTCCTATTTGGATTTGGTTTTTGTCTTTATTATATTAGAATTTAGTTTTTAAATTTGTTTCCTAGAAGGATTCAGATATTGGTTAATTCAAGCTGATAGTGAATCTTAGATTCTTGTTGGGTATGGGTTATTGTCTAATCCTATAAATATCCCTCTCATGTAATCTTTTAAGATAAACAATGAACGATATAAAACTTTTATTTTAATATAAAATATGAGTAGTTTTTCTTTTCTCTAAACTTCAATTACTGGATTATTTTGAAGGTTAGATTTAAATTACTTAGTTTCTGGATTGATCTAAGGAATTTGAGATTCAAAGTTCATGTTTCTGGATTGTTCATGTTCTTTTGAAATATGATGTCTTCTCTTATCCTCTTTTTCTTAATTTCATTCTTTTTTTGGAGACATCCACATCAAATGTGAACTTTGAATATCAAATTCCTTAGATCAATCCAAAAACTAAATAATTTGAATCTTACCATCAAAACAATACAGTAATTGAAGTTTAGAGAAAGAAAAACTACTCATAGTTGAAAGGCATATGGCATAGCCTATTTGTATATTCGAGGATTTAACTCAACTCAAATAAGAATGTAATAAGTAAATAGTGGATCTATCGTCAGAGAGATCTCACAAAGTAACATCTGTCAAAGGGTTAAGAAACATTATTCATCTACAGACTTGAAGAATTAATTCACTGGAAGAAGCTCAAGAAATTGATCAAGCCTCAGTGATATAAATTAAGATTGTGGATTTAATCAAGTGGCAGAGATCTCGTCAGGGTATCAATTAATTGCAAGGATTTAGTCTGAAGAAAATCAAGAGTATCAAGGTCAAGGCTTGAAGAAACGTCACGAAAGTTAGTCACTCATGAACCAGACAGTACATCGAGTGTCAACATTGAAGTGGTGGAATTGATTCATAATTGACAGTAATTTTCAGAAGATTTTCAGAAGAATGGATGCTGCTCAGGGTTAGTGTTAATTCTTTATTAATTAATTAAGTCATATAATTTAATTAAGAAAATAAATTATATCTGCAAAGATTAATTTATTGATTAATTAAATTAATTGATTAATTAATTCAGAATTAATATTAAGGTTTTTCAGAATTTTAATTGATTTAAAATCTGTTATTAATTCAAAAAGACAACTGATTGTATTAGTATGACAATCGGTATGACAATCAATAGTCATACCGAAAGTCATGCTAATTCAAAAGGATTGTCTTATCAGATTTTTTATTACATTAAAATCTATTATTAATTCTGTAAGACAATCTGATTTTGAACTACGATGACAATCGGTATGACAATTGATTGTCATACCGAAAGTCTTGCTAGTTCATTCTGATTGTCTTGCCAGTTCAAAGAGATTGTCATGCCAGTACTTTCTACTCGACTGTTGGATTAAAAGAAGCAGGAGAAGCAGTTCATTAAGACATCATACAGAATACACAAGTCAAGAACACACCAGAAACAAAAAGCAAGACATATCATTTTTCATCTGCTTTATTCAAGATCAAAATTCTAGATTGTAAAGTTAAATCCAAACCACTAGAATTATTTATCTTGTTCTTGTGTAACAATCTAGCGGATCAAAATCCCTAGAACTTAATCTCAAATTACTTATAGCATTTGATCTTTTTATTGCAAAAATAGAAAAAGTTCATGTTGAATTTATTCTAGATTTGTGATAATTAATTTGAGATTAATCCCTTGTAAACGATACCGTTGTTGTAACACCTTTCAAGTTTAATAATAATTTTATTTAACTTGAATTTTGTTTCACATTTTTTATTCCGCATTTTATTCGATTAAACGGTATTGTTTGTATTCAACCCCCCTTCTACAAACATATTGAGACCTAACAATTGGTATCAGAGCCTTCTGATTAACGTACAAATCAAGATCCTAGACTTTTGTGTTTCTTTCACTCCTTGAATTTTTTATTCACTCAAAAAATTCATAATGACTACACAAAAAGTTGGAACCGTTAAAATTCCACTTTTCGATAAAGAAAATTATGTTATGTGGAAGAAGAAGATGCTACTGTTTTTACAAGTTGCTAATCCCAAATATCTGCAAGTGTTAAAGAAGGATCCAAAAATTCCTATGGTTATTGAACCAGAGGTAATAGAAAATGATGTGGTGATCACCAAAGCGAGAACTTATGTGAAAGATCCTAAGGATTTCTCTCCTGCTGAAATAGAAGAAGCCTCCCTAGATGCTAGCCTTCAATTAATTTTAGTAGATTACCTTGATCCCTTGATGAATAGACATGTGATGAATTGTAAAGATTCCAAATATATCTGGGAAACTATTGAGGTTATTAATGAAGGCACAGAGGAAGTTAGGGAGAACAAGTTAGAAATCCTAACCTCTGAGTTTGAATACTTTAAATCCAATCCAGGAGAAGGAATCACTGAAGTGTTTGAGAGGTACAATGCATTGATCAACAACCTGAACATTAATGGTAAATAATATTCCATCAGGGAGGTCAACAAAAAGTTCCTTTTAACACTGCCAACTCATCTCGAACATAGAATCACTGCCATAAGAGAAGCAAGAGATCTGAGTGAGATTTCTTTGGATAGGCTCTATGGTGTGTTAAAGACTTATGAGTTGGAGCAGATTCAGCAGAAGGAAGTTTACGGGAAAGGAAGAGTGGTCAGCACGTCTACTGCTCTAGTAGCTGATGAACAACAACAACAACCTCAATATCAACAACAATCTCAACAGTCAGAAAGAATGGTACAGTCTTCCAAGGTTAAAGAAAATGTGATAGTAGCAGAATTTGATCCTCCTACTACAAATCAATCAGGAGATGATTTTTATTCCTTGGAAGAACTGGAGCAATTGGAGGATGAGTCAATGGCCCTGATTGTCAAGAGATTCTCAAATGTCAGATTCAAAAGGAATCCCAAGTTCAAGTACAAGTCCAACTACAACAGATTCCAGAAAGGTGAATCTTCATCCTCTAACACCAGCAGTGGTGGGTACAAAACAGGGATGGTTGATCGAAGCACCAATTAATGCTTCAACTGTAATGAGTTGGGACACTTTGCCACAGAATGCAGGAAGCCAAAACAAGTTAGGAAGAACTCTTACGATTCTAATCAGAAGAGTAAATCTGAAAGGGCTTACCTGGCAAAGGGAAGAAGCTAGGATGATACTGACAGTGAAGATGAAGAAGTTGGGAATCTTGCTCTCATGGCTAGTGATGCAAACACCTCATCGTCAAGAAAAGAGGTAAAATTTACTGATGCTGAATTAGTTTATCATCTAGGAGGTTCCTTAGATTGTGCTCGTCGTGATAATGAATTGTTAAATCAACAAATCAAAGACCTTGAGAAAGAGGTCAATGAATTAAGACTTGTGCACATTAATCAAGATAAATTAAAAGAACAGGTATCTTTTCTAGAGAATAGAGTTGACTGTTATAGACAACTTGAAACTATTCTCAAAGACAAGATCACCGGTCTTGAGGCTAAGGTTAAAGCTTACTTTAATTCTTGTTCGAAGTCCAAAGAGTTTTACAATAAGCAAGCTGTTAATCAAACATCTGGAATAGGTTATGATTACAATGCTGCTATTGGAAAATTAGGCATAAACTCCCCTCCTCATGTATGTGCTAAAGGCAGGGAAGTACCACATGTGCTTAAGGGTGTTGATGAACCCCTCTATAAAGAATCAATTGCTAAACCATTTGATGAGACCTCATTTATTATTCAAGAAGAAATCCGTGCTGAAGATAATGCTAATGAGAAAGCTGTCTCCAAGTCAAGTGTGTCAAAAGTTCCAGTCAAGGTTGTGAAAGCAACTGAGACTAACTCAGACACACATGAGTTGGATAACACAAATGCCATGTCTACCATGCATAAGTTGCCTATTGTTAATCCCTCTCATAAAGCATGTGGTGTTCCTGATTGTATGTCTTGTGCTTTTAATCTGATGTATGCTTATTTTAATGGTAAGCATGTTTCTAATGATAAGACTACTCCTCGTCAGCATGTGAATAATAGAAAGCATGATAGATCTAATACTGCTAGTCCTCCTAAAGCTAGAAAGGAGACATTTGTGCCTAAGCCTAAACAGAAATTTGTCAAGGCTGTTCACAAGGTCAAATGTCCAGTCATTGAGAAAGTTGCGAATATTAAAATTAAGAATGTTGTTTTGCCTGATAAATGCCAATTTTACAAATATGCCGGACCCAGCCAAGCTTGGGTTCTGAAGAAGGTCTAATCCATTTATATTACAGGGCATTAAACAGGTACAACCGGTAGTTTGGATTCTTGACAGCGGATCGTCAAGACATATGACCGGAGATAGAGCCCTGCTATCAAATGTGGTTGAGAAAGCTGGCCTAGTGGTTACCTTTGGAGATAACAGCAAAGGTTTAACGGAGGGATATGGCTGTTTGCTAGCTGGAAATGTTATCATTGAAAATGTGTATGTTGTGCAAGGACTTGAACACAATCTGCTTAGCATTATTCAGTTCTGTGACAACGGCTACAATGTTTTATTCGACAAGCTGAAGTGTCAGATTCTGCACAAGAAAAGTGAAAAACCCTCCTTAATGGGAATCCGGAAAGGAAATCTGTTCGTAGCTGACATGAACTCTGGAAGCAATCCTGAAGTCAATTATTTCTATGCAAAGGCATCGCCAGATGAGAGTTGGCTATGGCACAAGAGACTTTCTCATCTCAATTTCAAAACAATGAATTCTCTTGTAAAAAGAGAATTGGTAAGAGGTCTGCCTCAGCTGGAATTCTCTCCAGAAGGACTATGTGAGGTTTGCCAGAAAGGAAAGTCAAAGAAAGCAAGTCACAAAGGCACTGACACATCTTCCATAACTGGTGTTCTGCAATTATTGCACATGGATTTATTTGGACCAGTTAATGTCCTTTCGATGTCAAAGAAGTGTTACTGTCTTGTGATAGTTGATGACTATTCCAAGTATACGTGGGTTTTATTTCTTCACTCTAAGGATGAAACACCACAAGTTGTGATTGATCATATCAAGATGATTGAGTTAGATTCTAATGTCCCTGTTAGAGAAATAAGGTCAGATAATGGAACAGAATTCAAGAATTCACTTCTCAATGGATTCTGGACAGACAAAGGGATTACCAGACAATTTTTAGCTCCTAGAACCCCTCAGCAAAATGGAGTGGTAGAAAGGAAGAATCGTACATTGATTGAAGCTGCAAGAACGATGTTAAGTGAATCAGGTCTTCCAATGTACTTTTGGGCTGAAGCTGTCAATACTGCATGTTATACTCAGAATCGAACTCTAATCAACAAAGACTTCATGAAAACTCCTTATGAGATTCTGAATGAACAGAAACCTTCTATCAAATACTTTCATGTATTTGGTGCCAGATGCTTCGTGCTCAAGGATGAAGATGATCGTCGTGGTAAATTCGAGGCAAAGGCATATGAGGGTATTTTTGTTGGATATGGAAGAAGATCATACAGAGTGTATATTATTGATCAATATAAAGTAACTGAAAGTGTCAATGTTACATTTGATGACACTAAACTCCCTAGTATCCAAACTGAAGATCCTTCTGAGAAACTGAAGTTTGATGATATGTCAGATTCAGAATCAGAACATGGTCAAGAACCTGAGTTTGTTGCTGGTGAAGAACCTGTTAATCATGATGATACTCAAGGTAATAGTGATGGAAACTTTGGCAACAATGGAGATACCACTGCTACTGACGGAGAATCTTCAAGTCAACATGGCAACAACTCAGGGGGAGATGCTGAAGGAACATCTAGTAGGATACAACATCCCAATGAATTTCAAGGCGAATCATCAAGATCAAATCTTCCAAGATAGACTGTCTGGAATAAAGCTCATCCTTTTGAGTTGATTATTGGTGATCCAGATGTTGGAGTCAGAACTAGACGTGCTACTCAAAATGAGTGTCTGTTCTCAGGATTTCTTTCTGAGATGGAACCTAAGAAGATTGAGGAAGCACTGACTGATCCAGATTGGGTGATTGTTATGCAAGATGAGCTCAATCAGTTTGAAAGTCAACAAGTCTGGAAACTGGTACCTAGACCTACACACAAGAAAGTTGTTGGTACTAAGCTGTTGGTACTAGGTGGGTATTCAGGAATAAACTAGATGAAGATGGTGTGGTTACAAGAAACAAGGCAAGACTGGTAGCAAAAGGGTATCTCAAGATGAAGGC